>NW_008238358.1:5449551-5450698 GCF_000691975.1 Corvus brachyrhynchos
GAGATGCTGGTAAGAAAGACCTTGAATTTTCAGTGGGAAAAAATGACATTGCTTTAAACCTTCATAGCGCTAAATTACCTGCTGGGATTGAAAAACCCATCAAGTATTGTAGGCTCTTAGGAAATGTAATTTTCAGATTGAATCTTGGTTTATTCTTACTATTAGGTTTTATGAGGGAGAAGCAAAACTCCCTTTCCACCCATCCTCCTCATTATTGATGAAAACTAAAGATCCTGGTAGTGTTGAATTGCTACCTGCAAAGTACAGTCAGGCAGATTACATCCTGCCTTAGCTGCTGGTGTACAGGACCAGAGGGGAACACAGGAGGATCCAGGCTAATTCTTTCTTGTGCACCAAGAAAAAGGATCTACTTTCCAAATGGAAAGTACTTCTGTGTCAGCTCCACAGCAGCATGATTTGCTGCTTAGGGAGTGGTGAGGCTTCCCAGCTGGCTGGTATGCACACTGCAGGTAGAGGCTTGTCTGGAGCAGGCAGTGTGCTTCTGGCTGACAAAACAGCTGCCCGAAGCCTCATGCCCCTTTAAATGAAGGACATCTGGGGCCACTGAGTTTTTTAAGTATAAGAACATAGGATTTCATGCTTGTTGAAGAACGACTATGTAATGGGAGTTGTAGAGTGTTACAAATATTACATATTTTATAACCTAACATAATTTTTCAGCACGTGTGTACAAAACAGTCTCTCAGAGCTGGTATTTTTTGTTGTGTCACAGTCTATTTTGTGAACTTGTATTAATACAAAAGCTCCTGGCATCGCAGAACAGTACTTCTGAACTGCAGGGCCACCTGTCTTCTTCCTGATGTGCACAACTAGATCCTTAGATCACAGCTACTAGAAAGGGCTGAAAAGAGCCTTTTGCTGGACTTCTGTTGTTATACATAATTTTAAAGCTAGGATTTATTTGCTCTCACGTTGACAGTATTCAGAACTTGTTCTTCACCATTTCTTCCCTCCCTGTTCTATTGCTTGCTGTGTGACGGCCGCACCACTTGTGTTACTTTGTGGCCTCTTAACTCGTCCCTCATAAGCAATATCAGGATGTCACCTGCTACTCTGGCACCTATGGAGTGGTTCTCCAGCGGTACCGGGGTTGGGGCTGAGCCTCAAGGCAGGGGTGGGGGGGCCC
>NW_008238358.1:5451526-5456426 GCF_000691975.1 Corvus brachyrhynchos
CGCTCAGGTAGGGAGCGGGGACAGGTGGCACGGGGCCAGGGTGCTTCGGCCGGGACAGATGGCACGGGGAGAGGGTGTTTTGGCCATGCCCGCACCGGCTTCACATGCTCAACAAACACATCCCAGGATGACATCCTGGGGGCACTAGGGATTCTGCAGTTGGAAGCGAGGGTTGATGGGCATCGTGGTGGCTTAAGGAAAGTCACAGCGAATCACCAGTGTGCTCACGTGTACTTTTGGGTGCTTCGGCCGGGACAGATGGCACGGGGAGAGGGTGTTTTGGCCATGCCCGCACCGGCTTCACATGCTCAACAAACACATCCCAGGATGACATCCTGGGGGCACTAGGGATTCTGCAGTTGGAAGCGAGGGTTGATGGGCATCGTGGTGGCTTAAGGAAAGTCACAGCGAATCACCAGTGTGCTCACGTGTACTTTTGGAGATCCGGTAACTTTGATTATAGTCACTGTAATTGAAAAGGGTTGCAAACGGGATTTCCCCATTACGTTCTTTGATGCAAAGAAGCTTCTGGTAAGGTGACAGCATCTGACTTCCTGAGTCAACCAGCGTGAGTTAATGGTGGCGTTCTTGCGAGTGGAGGTTTGCAGAACCTGACCTTCTACGTGTTGGGAGACACAAACACAGTCGAATACAAACAGGTTTAATAAAAGACCTAGCCAGCAGTTGTTAAATGTAATTGCAGTTGTTACAGTGTGACTAAGTGTTGTTACTTACCATATGTAGATATGAAATTAGACTAAAAGTAGAATTGTTTCCTTTGAGTTATTTCATAATGTACTTTGTCCTCTGTGACAGCTGTTGTTCATAACTTTTAAGAATTGCACATCATAACTCAGCTGTCTAATACCTGATAGTTGTCCCTTTGGAGATGAGAGAATTTAGGCACAGTCAGGCCCTGTAACATCAGGAGGAGAAAAGCACAGAAGATACTGCTGGGAAACTCCATAGAGTTGCCTTTCATTTCATCCTTTGAAATAAACTCAGAAATCATCTCTAGCCTGCCCAGTCCTAGACAATAGAATTGAATGTCTTGGGAACTCCCACAGACAGCTATCTATGTTGGTTTCCAGCTCCTTGAACCAGCCTGGATCTCCAACACCTACAGCAGCTGTGCAGCTACAGAAAATAGTGGTCCTGAAACTGTGCTTTGTAGAGCTGGTTGTGCACCCAGAGGATGGCACAACGCTAGTGCACCCTGCAGTAAATAAATCAGAGAAATCCCATGACAGTTGACTGGGAGGATGGTTCAAAGTTGCAGAGAGTGTCTGCAGTTATTCAGTCACTTCCAAGAGTTTGTTTTGTGATAGCCTTCCACCAGCGCTTTCCTAGTTGACTCTTTGCAGATGGTTTTAGCAAACCTGCACTACCTTTCTTCTGGCTCAGTAAGTAGAAGGAAGTTGTAGCAATACATTCTAATCATAAATACACCTATTCTGCAGTAGTTCAGTATAGACAATGAAGTTTAGCTAGGTTTAGAGAGAGCAAGCAAAACTATTCTGAAAGTTGCTGAATGCTTCTCATTCTTTGAAACCATTCCCTGAAGGCAAACTGTAGTAATTTGTAAAATAAGAAGTACAGCATGTTTCTTGAAACATGTTTCAATGCTTGTTGCTGGAGACACAATATCTACCGCTCTCTTTTTCAAAGTGCATGTCTGTAGATAGATTTCATCAGGACACGGAAGCATTTATTCAAAATTAGCATAATTGTCAGTTGCCCAACTGTGCCAAACAGAGGTAGTGAGACTTTTGAACATGCGTAACTCTCCACACCCTCTGCTTCACCTTCTTGTGTCCTAACCATGGGCACTTCTTTCCCTGGCAGCAGCAGCTTTCCTGTCTTTATTTACTTTTCTTGTAGAAGCACCCTTCCCCCTGCCCTCAGGACAGCCCTGGGTCTGTATTACATGGGCTGTGCCTTCACATTTGACCTGTTTCATCCTTGCCAGTTACAGATACACAAACACTGGAAATGCCAGTCTATGTGTGAGGTCTGTTTCCAGTTTAGAGGGAGATGGAGATGCTCCACCGAAAAACCTGTCATGCAGCCCATTTGTTTATAAATGAGTGAGCTGATGAGCTGCTGCTTAATGCAGCCGCTCCTGGGCTGAGCTCCCCTGTGCACCACCGCGGACTCTGGCTGTCACACCCACAGGGGACCACCCCTATGGACAAAGAGCCTCTGAGGGTAGCAAGTGTCTTCCATCCTCTTGCCTTGCAATGGTACATAGAAAGGAAATGTGTTACGGTTTGGACCTCCACAGCACCCTGAATTCCAGCTGTGACTTCTGCTTGTTGTGGCCACTGTCGATTTAGAGTGGTTTAAAAGTAGCTTCAAGGACCAGCACCTCTACAGAGGGAAATTGTTACAGCGGGGATTACTGTAACACGCATATATCAAACCAGGAGTCCCGTGGAAAAGAAATATATATGGACCGACAGATTCTTGGTAGATGTTTCAGAGATGTTTATTTCTCCAGCCGCATGGCCGGGGCTCTGCTGAGGAACTGCTCAATCCCGGGACCCAAGGGTCCTTGCCCGCGCAGGGGAACACAAAACAACCAATGGGGAACGAGGCTGACCCCATGTCTGTCCCCAGGACCCCTCTCCCAGGGCTACATGGCGGGGGGGGGGAGACCCCAATAGGAAATGGGAACATGGACACTGCAGTGTATTTATGTTTAGATACATCCTGCTCCTCTGAGCTGTACTCTCCAAATCAGCACTAAATCCCTAGAGAGCCCTGGAGAGCAGGGATAGTGGGTGCTGAGGGCCATTACCCCTTGGGGCCAAGGGTCCTAAAACAGCCCGTTTTGTTAGCGGGAGGCCTTGGAATGCAGGCAGTGGCTTTCCACTGGCATAGTAACCCCTGGTGTTAACAGCATTTGTGTGCTTGCCTCTTGCTTTGCTCTAGGCCCGCTCCCACCACCTCCTCCCATAAGCAGGAACGGAAGCACTTCCAGGGCTTTGCCCACTACTCCCCAGCTGCCTTCCCGAGCAGGGCTGGACAGCCAGAGAGCTGGACCACGACCTCCGCTTCCCCCCGACCGGCCAGGCTCAGCAGCGCCGCCGCCACCACCGCCACCTTCAGCAGCTGTCAGAAACGGCTTCCAGGAACCAGGTGATGGTGAGCCATCCTCCCAGCTGTTTGTCCTCCACAGAGAAGGTGTAGTGGCTTTTGGCCTTAATACCTAAAAAAAGGTTTGCGATAGAGGCTTTGTTTCTAGTGCCAGCCTTTGATTTCTGACCAACAGAGGTGTCACTTGGGTCTCAGTTAACCCTGTCAAGTAAGAACAGGATAAATATTCTACCTAGAGCAGAGTTGCAAAGTCATCAATACAATCTCCAAAATAACCCTTTGAAAAATACCCTCAAAAAAGGAAGGGGATTGTTTCAACTCTAATATTAAGTCAAACCACAGCTACACTGACACTTTGGAAGTTGGAACAAGTTAGATGACTCAAAAGCTGAAAAACAGATGAAGGAAGGGATTGTCAGAACATTGCTGAAAATGTCAAGTATCTATTTCTGCTAGTGTTTATTGAAAAGATGAGGTCCAAGATTGCTGTGTTTTAAAGATTCATCATGCTTTTCAATTGTTTTCTATTTACATAGAACACATAAATCCTTCAGTTAATTACGGGAGGCCAAAATTGGTATTTCTGACATTTATAAGGTTAGAAAAAGCAAACAGAAAATGAAACTGTAACTCACGCTTTTGAAACATCTTTACACATCAGGTATGGCAGAAGGATCACAGGCATATTTTTTCCTACACAAGTCATTTGCAGGGTTCAGAACATGCAGTTCCTTTACACTCCAGTTTCTGATTGCAGCTTTGGGAGTAAACATAGAAAAAGTGGATGCCAGCAAATAACTACATGTACAAATGCCAGGTAGAACTTACTCAGCTGTTCATTACATTATGCAGTAAAATATCACAATATCACAAGAAAGTTATGGTTGCAGAGTCCTGAAGCAAGCAAGTGAAGAAATGATGAAGTTTAAATTAGCCCACACTTTCTTCCTTAGGCTTTCAAAACCAAGTGCAGAACAGAGCTCTTGGAATATTTCCTATTATTTCAGTGGAGAAACCGGTCAGCTTGCTTTATTCTTTAGAGTTCTGTAGACTCAATAAGTACAGCAAAAAGGCCTCTGTAGTCTAAAGAGATACAGCTTCAAGTCACATATTTTTCCATTTTTGACAGTAATTATATATAGGATTTTCTGTCATAAACTTTAGCATAATGGCCCCAAATTTTCTTCTTCCAGTATAAATATTAAGAGAGAAAACCCCATGCTTATAGGAGTGTGCTTTTAATGATGCTTTTGAGCTCTATATATCAATGGCACATGAGTATCAGGAAATTCTGTACCAGGACCAAAATACTGTTCTGAAGCAGGAGAAACTAGGCAGTTCTGGTAGCATATATATACATATATATATATATATATATATATAAAAGCAGATCTGTTACACATGAAAGGGAGAGTAACACTTATTTTAGTGGAGTTATGGCTGATTTCCTGATACGAGATTTTGCATTAAATTGGCAAATTGATCAATCAAAGTTTAAAAATTTTTCATTCCCAAACTAACCTAAAGCATCATCTTCCCTGGCTTCCTAAGAGAATGCTGGTTCCATTCTCACCTGTGTAAGCATTTTGCGACATAGAACATGCATCAAACATGATGTTAATGTCAATTTACTTTCTTAAGCTATGTCAGAAAACTAATGATTGAATTGCATGGGATTTTTTCAGATGAATGGGAAAGCAGATTTTCTTTTCATCCGATATCTGATTTGCCACCTCCAGAGCCATATGTACCCATGAATAGAAGTTATCCCAGTAAACTAGCAAGAAATGAAAGTAGAGGT
>NW_008238358.1:5456439-5465680 GCF_000691975.1 Corvus brachyrhynchos
AAAGAGTCTGGATGCTGAAGTTTCCAGACTTCTCCGACTAACAGTCTGGTCATTCTTCCTCACCACACAGGAAAAGCTAAATGCAGTTTCACAGGTACAAGCCCTCTTAAACTTGTATTTGAGTGGGGAATTGTTTGGTTTCGAAGTTGAAACATGTACTGTAAGTGACCAGCTCTGCCATTATAGTCAGCCCTTCTGCTCTAGGTAGCCAGAACCACAAAATCCCTCAGGACTTTCTCCTCATTTCCCGTCTAAATTCATGCACAACTCATTTATTTTCATGCCAGCATCATCCTTGAGTTTAGTTTCCCTCTCTTCTTGTGTGTTAAACTCCTCATGTTTTTTAAGACAACAGTCCTCTCAGTTCTTGTTTTGATGGGCTGATTCAGTCCGGATGTACTACACTCTGCTTCCAAGCCATCGTCTCTGATCATCAGAGCTGCTTAGGTATACATTTCAGTTTGATTTTTTCTTTTCCAATTGGTGTTACATGCTGTTCCAGTTCAGATTTCAAACATCTTCTCCAGCAGCATGAATGTTTCCTATCTTCATTAGTGGTATTTTGCCTGATACACCCAAGGATCAATGACTTCTTTCACAACCAGTGACATTGGTGGCTCATAGTTATCCTGTAATCATCTGTACACTCAGATGTTTCTCTCCTGTTTCCAGATGATGAAGGTTTGGTTTGAAGCAGAGATTCCTGTTAGTCTCTGACCCTTCACTTTGCCCTTTTACCTTTCATCCCATTTGTACTGGTCCACAAATGAAGGCAAAGTAACATATGCATTTTTTTGTGTTTCCTTTTATGAGTTTGCTATGAAAATCTTCATACAGGGAAAAACATTAAGAGCTTTGAAATTTTACTGTGTTTAGAGTTTGCCACTTTTCATTGAGATTTGCATGTATTGCGAGTAGCACTGAGAAGTTGTGTGTTCACATAAGTTAGTAGGGCTAACAAGAACTATCAGTCTGTTTAGAGAAGGGGACAATGGACCAAAATACGTGTGTTTTCCATACATTAGGGACAGCATTGGTTAAAAACGTTATTTTACAGTGTTTGAAGTTCTGATGTTGTTTAATAAACTAACCAGAAACTCTACAAAGTTGGTTTTTTTTAATGGCCAGGCATGAAAATTAGTAGATCTTCACCAGTTGCTTTACTTAATTGCTTGGATGTAAACTCCTCCTTCAAAAGAAGGAGCATTCCAGGAAGAGTAACACAAAAAAACCTTCTTTCTCTTTTAGGTGGGTCTGTCCGAAAAGAAAGAGGTGCCCCCCCGCTCCCACCGATACCAAGGTGAAATGGGTTCTGGCCCATCTTTGGGTGACATCTGTTCTCAAGTTTCCTTCGGGTCAGCTCTCCTGTCCACATGACTGGAAAGTTGTCTGTCTTGATTGATTTCCACTTTTGGCTTGTCAGCTGGAACAAACTTCAGTCTCTATTACAGAAGTAATAGGTGTGGCTTATGGACTATAGTTGCTCAAAGCTATGAGTTTTATTCGCTTATACTGCAGGCATTTTGTGGACCTTACACAACGTATGTGCGTCATGCTTACCGCATCCAACCCTGTCCCCTGGAGAGCTCCATGGGAGGTCTGGCTTTGAATTTGATAGAGCTTGAACGAAGCTGTTTCATTCACTTTGGGTACAGTAGCTGTGTTATTTTAATGATAAAGTATTTGATGTTTAAACAAACAGTTGCTGGGTAAAAAGCATAGCCAGGAGTCCCCTGGATCCTTCTTTGCATGCCTAACTCAGCCCATCTGCTTCTGCAAGCCATAGACCTACTACATGGTGACAAAGAGTTCATCTTTAACTTTTTCACTTAAGCTTAGTCAAGCAAATCTTAAGCAATGCACAGCACATCCTGCCTCAAGGATGGAGTGTCTCTGGCCTTGTTTTTATCTGCAGAGAATCTTCCAAAGAAAAGCACAAGTGAAGAATTCATCAGCATAAAAATATGTATATTTTTTTATCCCCTCTTTCCTATTTTTTTAGTAGTGTTATGTGTTCTGTGACCTAATTCTTTCCTACTCTTACGTGGACCAACCCACATCATGTCATCTGTACCCTGGATTACTGTAATGCCCTCTGCCTGATACTGCATGTGAAGAGTCCTCAGAAAGTAGTCTGGGTGCAAACGCAGCCTGTAGTTTCAGGCTCCTCCTGTAAAGCATCACTAATGCCAGTGCTCCACAGACTGCTTTCCAGTTGTTTCTTTGGTACAACTAAATGATGGGGTTTGATTTATAAAGCTTCTTGGCACTTAGGTAACAGAGAGCTTGTATTTGACTTACATTATGGTAGAGCAGCCAAGGTGAAAAATGTTCCTAAGTGAAAGCCCTTTGATGTTCTGAAGGGGGTCCGAGGTTTGTGCATTCAAGTGGGAGCATCCAAAATTTGGTGTCTGCACTAGTTCAAGAGAAATGGAAAGATTTGGTCTTCTGAGTTGGCCATGAAGCCTGTCCTTTCAAACTTTGCTGAAAGGAGTCTCTACAGAGAACTGCAAGGCTTACATTAATAGAAGACAGAGTAAAGTATTCTAACATTGTGACAAGTGGTTAATATGTTTAATGGCTTTTGAATTTGTGTATGAGAAAAGAGCTCATTGTATGAGTGAATTTTACAAGTGGATCTAAGTGTGTATAAAATGCCTTTGGAAATTAAGGAAGGTTATCATTCTGGATTTGAAATATTGGTGGATGATAGTTCTTTGTTAATTGGACCTCTGAAGTTTAGCCCTGAAAAATTACCCCTCAGTCTCATCAGCAGTATGTTTCTTCAGTGTGCTCCTTGGGATCCCTGCCAAGCCTGTGTCAGCAGCCATGCATGGGTGTTGCTCAAAAAAACCCAAAATAAAACATAAAAACTAGTCATGTAGGTTAAGAAAATGTTTCTCTAGCATGGGAGACATGATCCTAAGTACACTCTGTGGCTAGAATGAGGTCAGTCCTTGAAAATCTAGGGAATTTAGCCAGAGAGTCTGGACCCTACTGAAATGTCTGTGCATAGGGCTTTTTGCTCTGTTTGTGAGTGGGGAGGGGCAGATCCACTTTCTGCCTGGCAGCCTGGACATCGCATTGAAGGGGATGAGACCAGAGTCAGATTTGGCCAGATCAAATTTAATTTGGTCTTTTCAGTGTTTGTTTACAAAATCTTGTTAGCTGTGATAGCATTTGATCATGTACCTGTTTTTTACAGTTTTATATCTAATGACCTATTTTAAGTTACTGTTTATGGTCTTGAACCTGCAATTAAATGCGCAGGCGCAGGGATGTATCTACATCCAGTTGCAGGATCGTGGCTGTAAGAGTTTCTTAAACAGATACTGGTGGGACCTCCATGTGACAGGTGCACCTTGGGATCAAACCTGGCACAATGCTGAATTTGTATATGTATTTTATGGATGTCACTTAAACAAAGTGCCTATCTCTTTTGGATATTATTTTGTGAATAGAAGTCCAAATAAGATTTTTAGGATAATAACTTAAAGGATAAATTATTGTATTCATATTTTAAAACCGAAGTACAGAATAACTTTCTAAGGAAAAATATTTTGAATTCAAGAATACAGTATTTTCAATACCTTGACCTGCCAAATCCTTGTTAATATCCAAATAGCTATGCAGCCAAAAAAAACCCCCAGCCCTCCAGAAATTATATCTTTTTTATAACTTAGCTGCTTCCAACATGACTGTTTTATTTTGATAAGTCAATGAAAATGCTGCCCAGTGTTCTGCCAACTCTCTGTATCATAGAAATTATCCTGTATTTGATCTTTTCAGCAAGGTTTTCTGACCAGAAATCTGGACCACTACCAAAGACTTGGAAAACCAGCTTCAGTTTCACTTTAAAATGTGCCATGTAAAAGGCCCCCAGTTAACAAGCCAAGAATCTTGAGCTGCTTAGGTTTTAGCAATTCTTTTTTTTTTTAGAGATGTTTGGCGTACATGTAAAATATCTTAACACTGCAGAAAGAGGCATTTTTGTTCACATAACAACAGCGTTTCCATTTATATGTTTTGCTGTAAAAGTCCTTAGATATATTCCAGAACAATGCAGCCTTTTATCATTCAATATATTGCTTCATGTAGCAGTAGCTATTTACAATATGATCAGTATGAAAATATTTATTTCACTATGAAGTGTTAAAAAAGAATAATACAAAACAGATTGAATCAATGGTGCCTTATGACTTTTTTAGTCAACTTTTCTGTGTCTCAATAGAAGAATTAATAGATGTTGCTCTTCCAGGTCCTAACATAAACAGTGCCGACAGTAGCATTTTACAGTGTTTGAGCCAAGCCCTGCTGTTGTTATGTGCTTGATCTGCTAACTCCAGGTGGAGCTCAGTGTATGGAGAGACCACTGGATCAGTGTGTGTTGGTGAGGTGTATGTGGGCCCTGGTTGGCTTCACAAGCAATTGCTGGGATTGCTCTGAAAATTTAGACCTGTCCCAAAGCCAGTGTCTGACACTGCTGCCCACACAGCCCAGCTGATTTCAGTGTGGTTGCATAGGTTACAGAACTAAATTTGGTTCACTGCTTGCATATCAGATTTGCTGGGTTTGTTTCAATGGCATTGTATTACAAACCTTCTCACCTCATCTTCTAATGTTATTGCTAAGGCTCAGACTGCATGGCAACAGCCACGAATGTTCATTTTTGTTTAATTCAACTCCGTAAATAAAATGAGAATAATTTTGTACCATGTAAAAATAATTTCTGCTCTATATTTTTGGAAGAAAAGCACATGTTATGTTTGTTATGACTTTCTGCACCAGCTGTTGTGTGAAGAGGTCACAGTGATGAATGTTCAGAGTTGTTAAAGGAAACTCAGCTTGTGATTCAGGAAGTGTATATTTCTGTAAATGAAATAAATAACATTGCAAAGTTCTTGTTTAAAAGCCAGCATTTCCCAACACTAAAAGAATCATAAGGATTTTTTTTTTCTGCAAGACAGAACTGTGAAAGAAGTTCCTTTTATTGTCATTTTAAAAACTGGTAGTTTCTCCTTGCAGCATCAACTGTTTACAGGACACTTGTAGAAGCAGATCTGTCTTGGAGCAGAGGATAAAGGAGCCAAACTGCTATCATGCCTCACATGTATTGTAACAAAACAATTTTCTGTGCAGAAGTATGGAAATAGAAAGGGTACTTTTTGCCTTGGAAGAAAAGAATGGAGTTAAGTGATCAAACCAAGATTATTGTAAGCAGAATGTCAAATGCTGAGAGACCTTGAGAGGGCCCCTTGGCCACAGGATGCTGGAAAAGAGAAGATTGCTCAAGGAAATAAAAACCTTGTTGTAACCAGTACTAGAGTAAAAATTATGGTATAAAATGTGCGTGTTTGTAGTTCCACATCACAGTGGTGTCAACAGCTTTGTCTCACAGCTGGGTGCAAACAACCTGTTACAGCGGTACATTGACTCCATGTAACACAGATTGTGTGAGCTTTAATCTTTCAAACAGTATTCACCAGAAAACAAGGAGAATCTCTCACCTAAGATATCCAGGAGCACATTAAGTGCAAATTCATGGAATGGTTCTTCATGTACATTGGAAGAAAACAGGGACCTTGTAGCCTGTAGGATGGATGTGTTTGGACCATTCAGTTAAAAGGTAAACTGGAGCATTGGCAAAGAGGGGAGTATTGGAGTAACTCAGGCAGAAGCAGGGCATGTGTATATGGTCTCAGTGAGTATGCAGCAGGTGGGTGTGCTGACTAAAAAAGAAAAAATGGAAACTACATATCTTAAAAAAGGGAGTAACCGTTTCTGTGTGTTGCCATTTTGAAATACAGTGTCTGTGATAAATATTCCTTAGTGTAAACTAATGTGTGCAGAGGAAGACATCTAAATTTGGACTTCCAAAGCCACACAAGAGAGAGGGAAACATAAAACAGGCTGAGCAGAAAGTAACATTTCTATCAGATGCTTAAAGTTTGAGCTTTTTATAAAATATTAATCTGGTTCTGTGAAAGTTTTTGCTTAACATGTATTTTGTAAGTGATTTTGTTCTCCTTATTTTTCTGTCCTATACCAAATAAATTTTACTTTTATTTAATTGGTGGTGCAGACTGTTACATTGAGGACAACCACAGTTACTTCTTTGACAAAAGCACGTGTTGGCTTTAGCAGGAGTGTAGCAGTGAGCCTGGCAGGAGCTGGGGTGAGCTGTTCTCCTCCTCTCCTGTCTGCCATTGCACAGCAGCGCAGCAATAATGCTCAGAGGACTTTGGTTCTACATACAATGAAGGACATCTGCAGATAAGGAGAAATAATGAGTTTACTTTAGGATAAAGAATGACTGAAAAGCAGTGGTTAGAGATGCTGTACTTGTGTGTGGCTGTTGGGTGAGCTGTGGCCATTGGCTCTTGGCAGGGCAAGCTAGGCACTTGCTGGGGGAGATGACAAGGAAAATCACTGTAGTTAAGTGTAGATTTTTTAGGTTTGTTGTGTCTCCACTCACAAGGCAGAAGGCTGACAGGGAATATGAAATAGACTAAACCCTCCTTTTGACTTTGGAGCTCTGTTCTTGATCATAGGTGTTAAGCTTTTCAGATAATTTGGACCAGGCTCATCAAAGACCTTTGATAAAAGTCCAGAGGAGGTTCAAATTCAGACTACACTTCCAGCTTCTCCTTACAAGAGTCATTTAAAACCCTGAGCTAAAAAGCTCTGTACTATAACTCATCTGTCTTGCAAAGACTTTAACATCAGATTTACTCTTACACAGGCTGTGGATCTTTTGACATCTCTGGGGACTGCTTGTTGATACCTTCATTTTACAGACTGGCTGAGACAGAGCACTTTCTTAGAAGGCCACCAACACTCATGTAGCCTGGAGACCCAGCAGTCCTGGTGCCTGGGCTACAGGAACAGAGAAACCGTGGTGGAGAGTGGGGCAGGGGAAGGTCGTGAGCTGTAAAGGAGCTGGCTCAGCAGGCTGTGAGACCTTTGTTTGCAGATCTCAGTGGCAATAGCCTTGAATGAGAACACAGAGGTGTGAATCTAATCATCAGCTAGTAGGACTGTCTATCGCATGTTTTACCAAAGAAAACATGTTTTTTTCTGATTTTCAAGAAATCAAATTACTTGCTTGGCTTCAGGAAGAGGGAACTGAACTGAGCATGCTGTGACCTTCGCATAACCACAACATAGTTCTTCCTTCACTTAACTCAAAAAATGCTGTTGATTTAAAAGAAACCCATGGACTACCCTGTAAAACAGTTCTGACTGCTCCCTGCAGTTGTAGGAAGGCTCATGTGTTGCACACAGCACACACAGAAATATGCAACTCCTTTGATCATGGTTCAATAATGTCCAGTGACCTTCCTGCCTCCTATGCACAGGCTGCTCCCCTCTGCCCTCTCACCCAGTCTGACTCCGTTTTACACTGAACATAGTAAATTAGTCCCAGCAAATTACTGATTTGGGAACCAAATATTGGCACATACATCTCTGTACAACACTTAATGTATTATTTAGGCTAACTAATGAAATAGATCATTGGCAATCAAGCTCTTAACGTATCTAAAAATTTCAACAGCAAAGGATGACACAAAAATACTTTGATTAAACACAGAAAATAAATTGGGTGGTTGCTGCTAACATTACCTTGTGTTCAGTATGTCTGTCTACCAAACAACAACATGAGTTCAGATAATATCTTCTTTAATCTTAAAACATATTTGTGGCTTAAGATAGATGACTTCTGCAAAAGCTACATTCAAAATGTAAAATAGCAATCTATCATGAAAGCTGTCTGTATGATAGTGCAATAAGGCTCTTCTCATTCCCATAATTTTTCCTCTTTGTTATTTCCACTCCTTCTTTTTCTGCAAATAAAAAAGTTATTTCTTCAAGAATGCTGAGATTTAGCCTACATAAATACATTTCTCATTTTCAAGATCAAAATGGGATTCTTCTTAGGGTTTCTTTTGGTTTGTTTTTTTTTTTCAATCAAAATGGGATTCTTCTTAGGGGTTTTTTTGGTTGTTTTTTTTTTTCCCCTGGAATACAGGAGATACCTCTACCTAAGCACTTCTAAGTTAAAGGCAGATGGAGGGGCTGTTGGTTGCTGTCCATCTTTTCTCTCTCCAAAACAGGAACTGGTTATCTCTCTCTGCATTTGGGGCAGGGCTTTATCCCTGTGCAGTGCCCTTCCCAAGGGGGACCACTTTGGCTACCTTTTGCATGTGCCTGTGTGCATGTATTTTTTGGCTCCAAGCTTGTGTGAACAATGTACCTGATAAGGCCTGTAACCAGTTCCATTCTGAAAATGTTTTTGTATTCATGCAAAGATGGATGTTTAGGCAGTGGGTGTTGCTTGTTACATGACTTGAAGGAAGCATTCGTGTATACAGGGCTGTGAAAATGAGTCATTCCTGTCCTTCTCCTTTCTAGCAGAAATTTTAGTAAATTCAGAGTTACTGGTGAGCCCCTGCATGCCCTGTGGAGCAGCAGAGCCCCTGCATCTGAAGGCTGAGCACTACCAAGCCATGAGAGCAAAAGGCAGCTGAAGCAGTCAGAGCACTTGTGAAGAGAACAAGGTAAAGGTTGTGTGTACAAGTCCAGGCTGAAACCCCAGCCTCTGTCCATAGGTATTTTGATATTGAAACTAGCGTAGATAACATCATTGTGCTGTTTGTCAGAGACTGCAGAGCCCATCAGTACTTTCTGTGCTGTCTCAAAACCAGCTCTCACTGCAAACTGCTGAAATCCTTCTGTTAAAGTTTTTCCTCTCCTTACTTAAAACAGAAACTTCCACTTCTGCTATTTGACCAGGAGCTTTGGTAACTTATGAAACCTGGGAACCTTTGGTTGAAAACACAGAGATACGTGTTCCTTTCCTCTAAATACATACTTTCATCTCCTGAACTGTGCCTGCAGGACTGCTGCTGTGCTTTCATCCAAATGCCAATCAACTGTGGGACTGGTGTGTTTACTCCAGATTATTGCTGATTTAAAAACAGTGCCCTGCTGTGTGCTGTAAGAGAATTACTCCCTGTGCCAGAACCTTCATTCCTCCCTCTCTTATACATCTGGCCACTTGTGAGCAAGGGGAGGAACTGTACATACATTTTTTAGCTGCAAACGTGTCTAATCTACGTCCGAGTCCGAGCATGCCTCAGAAAATGAGAAGCCTTGTGTGTTCGTGTTTGCTTTTAACCAAGCAGGTGGGAACAGGTGTGATGCGCCCCCAGCCTGGCAATTCTCTTTGTGCAGCGGATGC
>NW_008238358.1:5465729-5472581 GCF_000691975.1 Corvus brachyrhynchos
ACGGCGTGCGTGAGCCGCGGCTCTCAGCCCTGCTGCTCCTGCGTAACCACCCACAGCTGAGCCGCCCGCTCTAGGGGAAGGTGTCCCTGCCCACGGCGGCGGGGCTTGAACTGCATGGCCTTTCAGGTCCCTTCCAACCCAAACCTTTCTGTGAGGCTAGGCGCATTTCAGCATTTTAGGAATACTACGCGCTGTTTCACCACAGTGATTTTACTCCAGGTGCATCCGGCCTGACTCTTCATGCAGTTACACAGTTCTTGGGCAAGGCAAATTCCAGTATTGGCATTAAAATGACGCAACAGAATAATACACCTGGCTCTACTCCAGTTCATCAGAAAGCAGCATGCTACGAGACATAAATAAATAAAGTCTTTAGCTAATAAAGTTTAACTGCAGCTGGAGAAGGAGATAAGAAATAAAATAAAATACCTTTTTTAATTGAAAATGCCAAGTAGAAGTAACAGGGAGCTGTAAGAAAGTTACTCTGTCAATTTTGCAGTCTTAAAATCAACGCTTACTCAAAGAGTTAAGAGAAGAAAGAAATTTGTCTTGTTATTGGCCATGAATTTAAATGTAATGACAAATTGCTGAACATAATGAGAAAAAGGTACCATAGCTTTCTGCAGGAGAATTCAGGAATAAGAGGGTTTGTTAATTCAGTCCTGTGACCCAGTAGCAGAAAGGACTGAGTGGTGTAGCAGTGGTGAAATGAATAAGAAATAAATAAACAAAAAACAATTGGACTTCTATCGCAAAAGACAATACACTGCAGTCAATACATTTGATGGACAACATTTAAACCATATTTGTGTAAGCAATAAATAGTGGCTTGTGGAATGGTGGGATATGGTGTGACCACAAATAGAAACTTAGTGTGGGGAGAGAGTTTATGGAGATTTGGGTCATATTCTGAAAATATTTCCAAAGCTTTTAATTTGTGATACCAAAATTGTTTTTATGGGTTGTTTGTTTGCTGGGGTTTTTTAAGGGGAGTGGTATATTTGGTGGGATTTCTTTACTAATCAGTTGCTTGCTGAATAAGCAACAGCTGCAGCAGGTCACACAGCAGAAACAGCTTATTTAAGCACTGCAGCTTGCTTTAATATGGTTTTCCTGAGCAAAGCAGCACCTGCTAACTTGTGTATAGCACTGATAGATCTTCTGGTTCTGCTGGGTTTTTTGGTTGGGGCTTCAAGTTTTTGGCTTTTTTTGAAGATTCATGCCAAATTTGAGTAGTCTTCCAGTGACTGAGCACTCAGAATACTGAGAACATGTAAGTAATAAACTGCCTAGCCCAAAATGAGTGAATAGGTTTTTGTAGGTCGAGCAAGAGCTAACTCTTATGCCCTATTCTTAATAATTTCACCACATACTGTTAGTACGTGAAAATAATATAATATTATTATAGTATTATAAAAATACTTAATATTTTAAGTGTCTACACACAGTAGATACAGCTCAAACCATAATATGAGGTGAACGGACAAGACTTGATAATGATTTCCCAGATAAAGCATTTGTAATCTGTAAGTTAAAATACTGATTTCTTTGTTTGACTTTTGCATATTTTTTCCCCCAGTCAGACTGGTTAACTATGTAACTAATTTTTGAGTACTTGCATTTGAGTTTAGCATGCTTACCTTCTTGCTGAGCCAAGTAAAAGGCTGATGCCCTAGCACTAAGGATGGAATTTGTACATTTAGGAGGTCTCTTCAACATTGTTTTGTCTCCCTTGAAAGCAATTCCAGAAAAAAACTTCTAGTACTAAAATCACATGGGGTTATTCTGAACTTTATTGAATTCAATGTAATTTAATTTGAACTTTTCTTTATTTTTTGCTTTAGAGAGGTGAATTTCACCATGCACAATGTTTACTGGGCTTAATTTCTCGAGCAGTCTATTTCAACAGACCTGAACGTATGTAATTATTGCTGAAGTGTTAGTTTGACTTTCTGCAAGCTGACTGTACTAGCTTCATGTATTTTCTTTTGCCAGATAGAGTATTTTGAAGCCTATAATTGTACTTAGAGTTCTGTGGCATACCAGTAACACATGCCCTTGTCTCGGCCACAGAACAAGGTGGAAGTGAATGAGTGCAGTACAGTAAACATGGTTTCAAAACCAGCTTGAACATACACACTGTCTTACAAAAGATGCTATATGAAAAATACCAATTAAGTTCCCATAACCAACGCAGATAATGAGGTGGACTACTGCGAAATTATAGATGAGCTGATAAATTGCTTTCTTAAGAAGGAAGACCTTTTACAAAAGTGTTCCAAGGTAACTGAGGCAAATGTAAACATCCAGTGCATCCCTCATAATTTGTGTTAACAAGCTTCGAGCTTATGGGTAACAGTATGTGACATTCTCCTGGTCTCTGTGTTATATTGCTTTCATGACACTCAGAATTCCTCTCAGGTGTTGGATTTTTTTATGGTACTTAAACTTCAGAAGTTTGGGAAATTCTTTCATGGAACAAGCACTTTTCATTTGACACCACCCTCCAGAGAGAAAATCCAGGGGCCTATTTCCTGTTTACAGATTAATTTTCCTCAGGTTTCCCTTGTTGCTTAACCACCTCATCAAACATCTGTGTATTGTATGCTATAGTTTATTTGCCAGTAACCATGTGAGTCAGTGTAAGTGACCAGACACATCTAGGTATAGATAAGCACTTCACATTCTTCCTGAACGCCCTACGCACAACTGTAAGAGAGCAGACACCACAAACCAACAAACTTTCTGAACCCTGAACTACAGTTTTAGGTAACCAAAGTTAGACATGCATTTTTGGATGGAATCAGCTAAGGAAATTTAACAGAAGTTGAGCATGAGTCCCTGCCTTGTGCATTATATAATCCATTTACTTATTAAACAATGAGCAGTATGAGAAGGGTATTTTTTTCCAGTACTGGAGTTACAAGGCCACATTGTCTGTAGGTATAAATCCAATTTTCATATAAGGTTCAGCTCACTGTCAATAACCAAGGATCATTGAGGAAGTATTTTTCCTGTAATTGAATATAAGGAGATTACCTAAGATGTGCTAGTGTCTCTACCCATTGTTGCAATTACTGTGTTGGTAAGATACTTGGATTTTTCCATGCTGTTGAAAACTAGGTGTGCAGCTGTCTGGAAATTGCACTGAGATTATACCTGTAAATTTCCAGACAGATTTCATCCTGGTGCATTTGCCAATGTTCTTCCTGTCTGCTCATATTCTGTATTCTTTTTTTTTGTGTCTATTCTTAGAAAAGGTATGTTTTTATTATATTTAGAGAAATTTTGCACATTTTTAATCAATAATGCTGCTTTGAAGCTCACCTGACACTTCCTATTGTAAGGTAATGTTGTCTTTCAGTTATCACCATACCCTAACAATTTGACTACAACTTCCATTCTAGCTTGCTAGGAAAAAAAAAAAAAAGCCAATTTTACTATTTTCAGAAACAAACTGGAGAAATATACTTGCTTACAGTAAATTCTTGAGTGCTTTTCTTCAGAATACTCCAGCATTTCAGGTTTTAAAACAAGTGCTTGAGGTTACTGGTAGCCTTAACACCTTGCTATGTTTACCAGTGAAGTAGCCTTCACACTAAGTACAAAGATACGTTCGTGACTTTCCAGAAAACCTTTCCAAATTTGCTCAGTTGTATGCCTTTGTAAAATGTTTCTGTGTGGTTACTGCCAGGTCTCAAAAGCCACGTTGTCTGAAACCTGCTCTCACTGAGAAAGTAAACCTCTTGCAGTTCCTGTGTGGGGCCAGCCTGTGTACGTGTAATTGTTGCAGGTAAATGAGTATGATGAAAGCCACAGGACGACTTATGTAATGGTTGCTCCAGCTGCTTTTCATTGGTTAAGCTGCTGCCCAGATCAGAAAGCAGAAATTGTCTGTCATACAATCTGTTGACTACTTTGGTGGCACATAAGTGGATGGAAACATCCAATTTGAGTGAAAAACAGAACAAAAATCAAGGGGGACAGTAGTTCATGATTATACAATGTTACATAGTGTTAAGGGAATGCTCAAGAGGATTGAATTAAAATTTTGGGGACAGCTTTCAGTTTTATGTTTGTTTAGTGGCTTTTGGAAAGCTTGGCTTTGCAATGCCAGTAACTGTATTTTTCTGTGATCTACAGCTCAAGTGCCAGAGCTGAGTTGCCAGTGGTAGAGGATAGCTGTGATCAAGAGCTGTTGGACTCTATAAACCTGTCCTCTCACGAGTTTGTTACAAAAAACTTGCCTTTCCCATGCATTAGTTACACTATTACAGCTATGGGCATTGCTATGTTTGGGTGTTTAATTAATTCATGGGGGCTTTTTGATACTTCTGTGGGTTGGGTGAGACTTCACGAGAATTGATGTCCATGGCTGTCACCCTTTGCTTACAGAGATCTTAAAAGGAAAAAGAAATTAAACTGTATTATAAAGCTAGGATGTTGGAACATAAAGATGCTCCATGGAGCACAAGGGTATGTTCAAGGCCAGAGAACATGTGGCTCATAAAAAGAGCCTGTGGAGCTTTGATTAAGCGTTGAGGGAGCAGAGAGGAGGTGTCGAGCAGTGAGAAAATACTGTCCTTTGCTGTTCTGGGAAGCAGGACTTTGTATGGTCTTTGGAAATGGACAGGAGTATCTTGTATATTGAATACTGCATTGGAAAGACTTTTTGACTCCAATATTGTTATCATTGCTAATTATCCAGACTGAAAAATGCCAGAAAACTGTGTTCCTAACCTTTCCCAGCCAAGTGGAGAACTGCTCCTGTAATCCAGTGTTTGAGTTACTCACAGTGCTGTTCTGGTGGTACGGTCTGGTTAATAATGATTTCATGTTTCTTAACAGGGCAAGGGGTCAGACCCTAGTGTTCTTCTCTGTTCATCTCGGAAGAGGCTACATGTCAATGAGAGATAGTTGCTGGGCTGCTTATGTTTAAAAAGATTAAAATCTGCAAGAGGAAATATGCTATATTGACTCCTATTTATATCACTTTCACTTCCTTTATTTAGACAGCAGCTATAATAATTTCATTGTATTTTTTTCTTATCACGTGCCTTTCATACTACATTTTCGTACTTTTGAGTATTTTACTTTTTCAGGGTTTTGGGGTTCTTTACTATTTACTTTTTTTGAGTATTACACTTTCTGTGTTCCCCAAAAGAAGACACAAGGCTCGGGTCAAGTGTGCTTACCTGATTTAGTATACTGTGCATGCTAGACCTGAGATGGAAACACAGCCCTGTCCTGTTACTGCTGATCGCCTGGGAAATCCTGGTGGTGGTTGGTGGATATCGATAGCAGTCAATGAGCAGCCTATCCTGCCAAATGTATGCTCTTTGAAAACAACTGAAGGATTCTCGTATTTTAAATACTTCATTAAGTGCTAAATCACTACCTATCTTTTCAAGGGGAAAAAATCAGTTCAAGAGAAGGGTAGGCATATGTTTTTACCAAGAGTTCTTATTATGGTCTGGTACACCTCCCTTCCTACTGCCCAGAGCATGCTCCTCTAAGGTGTGTCATTTCTATAGAAAAGAATGAAAGACAGAAAGCCAAAAAATTGGAAAGACCTTTTTGTATTGTATTTCCAAAAACAAATCCAAATCAGTCTCAAAGGGGTCTTTGTCAGCTGCCAAAGAGAACCTTTGACAGTGAAAAAATTAACAAAAGAATCTTCTTTATTAGTTTTTGCATCAAAACAAAAGCTTACCCTAACGTTACAGTGGGTGAGTGTTACCCAACAGGGTGCACCACCTTCCAGCAATAAACATACATATAAACCTTGGCACAGCTTTGGAACAATCCCTTCTTGATCTTTTGCTTGGGCTGTGTTGGCCCAGAGTTGGGACAGGATGTGGACAGGAATGAGAGGCAGTGAGGAGTCAAGCACTGACACTGCTGCTTCATGTCAGTTGAGGTTCTATTAAATGTATACAGTTTTAGTGCAGAAACATAAAATTTAAGCATCAGTACCTTTTAATTAAATTTAAAGCAGACATATGATATCAACAACATAGTACCTTCCAGAAGTTTCTAACAGCCATGTTTATCCCAAGTTTCTATCCCTGTCTGCATTTTTTATGGGATTTTCTTAACTGTTTCTGGACTTACAATTAATTCCCTTAAGTGTTATTTCTGTTACATTGCTGCTCTTACTATATAATATCATTTTTGTTTCTGGTAAGAATTTCAACAGTAGACCTTGTGAACAGAACTGACTATGGGCAAAATTCATGCCTGACACAGTGCTTCATAAGTTGTCAAGCACGTACATCTTTTTTGGTTGAGATAATTCTCCATTCTGCTCTGTTTTGGTCTTTTTTGGTTGTTATCTGAAAGGGAAAGTGGAATGGTCCTTTTCTTCGCCCCCCCCCCGGAGGTTCCCTGTTTGGAATGGGGAACTACTGAGCACACAGTCTGGATCACATTCTAGCAGTCGGGAAAAGTGCCTTACTCCGGCTGGGACACCTGTAGCCATGTGTCTGCCACGCTTAACAAGTAAGGCAAGCTGGTTTGCGTCTGATCCGCTGTGGAGAGGAGAATACAGTACACGGAATTCACATCGGTTCTCTTTGCAGCAGCGGTATCTGTCTCGGTTCTTACGAAAAGGGCAGCTGGAACTGCTGTGCCCTCAATTGCATTACAAAGGGGAAGCCTTGAGAAAGCTGTATCCTCGTTTTTTCCAAGAGAATCTTTGGTCATTACCAGTTTTTACTGGGGAAATCACTGACGGACCAAATTTGTGGAACCGATGGCACATGGAGAACACGGCGTTTTGTTCCTAAGAGCTCTGGCTGCTAGCAAAGCTGGAATGAGTGTAGGAGGTTCAGGGACGGGCTGCTGCCGGGA
>NW_008238358.1:5472981-5508673 GCF_000691975.1 Corvus brachyrhynchos
CAGTTTGGCAGAGTACAAACCCTCTCCACGCACCCCTGTGCGGAGGCGCCTACCGAAAGCTAAGTAGGTAAGCTGCCCGCTCCTTCCCCCGGCTTCTGGCTTCATTTTCTACTGAGGCAGCTGTCACACAGGGCAGTGCCGCTGGTTTTTTTATTTTTGACTGAAAATGCTGTGTGCTCGCAGCTGGGGTGACCATGGGAAGGAGAGCAGTGATGGGCTGGGAAGGGGCAGGCGTTGGTTGTGTTGTGGCTTCCTGGCTGGAAGTCAAAGGATTTTACATCCCAATTTGGCAAGTGGTGCAAGTGAGGTGCTTTTTAAGGGGTGCTGGCAAGACAGTGTTATCTGCCTTCTGAAAAATGCTTGATTGTTTGCTTCAGAACTATGTATCTATCTGTTGACAAGCCCAAAGATCAAACTAAGTGAAAATTAAGGGGAGGTATGTTTTCCATTCATTTTCTGAGTTGACATTCTGTGCCGCTGGCAACTGTTGCTTCATTTGGTCTTGTCAGAGCTCCTGTGCTGCCAGAGTTTTGTGGAGCTTTAAGTGTTGCTGTGTGAGCTGTGCCAGTCGTGTGCTCAGGGCAGGCCTCGGCTTCCCCGGGTGTCCAGAGCATGTGGCTTACCCGGCTGCTCCACAGCCAGGGGCTTTCTTGGAATGGCATCATAGGAATAGAATGACAAAGGAGATGTAATCTTGAAAAACAACTACTCAGAGATACATAAGGTGTGTGATATTTCTTGTGGCACTGTCTATATTTCCAGATGTATGTGGCCCATTTCTTGTGTTAGTTTCTGTTGCAGTATTTTTCTCTCTCTGATTTCTTAGCCTAATGAAGAGAAAAGTAAAAAGTGTGGTTAACTTTCAAGAATAGGAACTGCAATAATCACTTCTTCCCACTTACTTTTATCATTGTATCTCCCTAAAGTTACTTCCTCTTTGACTTACTTCACTAATTTTTACATGAAAATGCATGTAGTACACGCTTACCTTATCTGAGAATGGGGTAGTATAGCTGCCACCAGTAGTAACTCTTCCTACCCCAATTCCATTTTAATCTTCCTGAGTAAAATAATGTGTCATCCTTGGGATGTCTCCACATTGCATTAAAGTAGGAGAGTTTCTGCATTGCATTGAAGTAGGTCATGTTGTGGGATATAATTTATGAACAGTGTGCACGGTCTTGCCAGTGTCACCACATTATCCTGAGACTGATTATCAGTTGAAAGCTTAAGAGTGAGAGACCACAGAGGGAAGATACACATTGAAGTTATCTCTTCTATTCTCTCATGCTGTCTTTGACTTTCATTAGAAAAAGAAGATGAAAGGGATTTTTGCCTTCCTATGGTGAGGGAGACAATGTCTCTATTTCTGTACTCGGACAGGATCCTGATGTTGCTTAACTCACAACTGCTGGAGAGCTGAGTTTCTGGTCTGGTGAATTTTAAGGCTTTATAAATATTGACAACCTACAAGAGAAATGTTTCATGGGAAGTTTAAACTGCATTTGTTACTTGCTCTGTTTCTATTGTTGGTTTTCATACAAGGCTTCCTCTCGTGCGAGCCGACAGTCTGGCTGCAAGCAGCTATGCTTGGCACAGAGGACAGCAGATAAGGCAGCATTAGTCCTAAAAGCTGTGTCTGTACTGGCCTGCAGTTCCCAACAATGCAGCTGTGGCTGAGTTCTCAAGGATTCAAATCTCAATCCTCAGTCCCTGAAGGGATAACTACAACTCATATGTTCTATGGAGTCAAAACTTAGTGCTTTCCCTTGCAACTGTATTATATTTCCCTATTTTAGTGTCATTTGTCTTGTTAGTTTGCTACATCTACTATAAGAATAATCTCATTTCTGTGTAGAATAGATCAGGTTTTGGGTTTGCATGAGATCGTTATCTTTGATTTCATTAAGAGCTGTGAATTGAAAATAATTTCACTCTTGTGAGACGCTAGTTTGAGATAAGCCTGAGGTATAACAAGGCCGTATATTAAATCTGTGATTAGTCATTACATAATCTCACAACAGTTATATAAATGTCTACATCCTACAGAGCAAAAAGCACTGAGACGTACTCACTGCATTAAGCAGCAATGCAAAAGCTTGCATTTCTGGAAAACACTGCTCTGCAATAGATAGTCTGTGTTAAATGTGAAGGGTTTGGGATGTGCATGTCTCTTGAGCTGAAGAGATGATTCACTCTTAAAACCCTCTGGGGAGTGCCAGTAGCAGCTTTTACTGTGATGCAGTTCTTCTCTTTGAAACTCACGTGGTTCACCAAAAATTTGACCGTATGACTTGACAGGGTCCCTTGTAATGAAGTTGAAGGAAGCCTCAAGGAAGGCTGCAGGAATCTATCTATCTATCTACCTATCTATCTATCTGTCTATCTCTTACAAAAGATGGTTTGGGATGTGTGGGTGTGTATCCATGTTAGTTTTGATCTAGTGAGGAAGATACAGGATTTAGTGTGTGCTATTGACTGATACAACATGAGAGTCAGTCTTCTGCATATTTGTTTAAGTCCTGAATTATGAAATGGGGACAGGAGCACTTCTGTATTTTGTGTCAGTTTTGTGAGGAGAAATAATGATTTTAATACAGAAGGAAGAGAGCCTTGTCATTAGCCTGAAATAGGAAGGCACAGGAGATGAGAAGGAATGCTAGAATTTAGGGATAGATATGGCTGGAATACAGTTCCACTACAGATCAAATGTTGCATTTGGTTAAAAAAGTTTCATCTCTGTCTTATTGCTGGAAAAAAAACACCTTGAGAGAGCAGTGAGAAGATTGAACATGGTGCACTACAGGGAGCCTTATCTCTATGCAGTGCTCCAAGCTTGGAGAATTTTACTTGGGTCTATGCCAAAAACCTGCTTTTTACCTTGCAGCTAATGTAGAATGTGGCTGATTTCTTTCAAGAATTCAGTGTTGGAAACTAGTCTCTGAGCCTCTTTTGGACATTTTGCAAATTCCAACAACATCCTTAAGTTTTTATAGTAGAAGAAAATGATTTGTTGTTTGTTTCATTTATTGCAAGTTTTTCCATTGTTCTGTAGCAAATAATGCTTTGAGCTCCTGGTCCAAATACATCTAAGCTAATGTATCATCTATAATATAAGAAAAGTACAGCCTTTGAAATAAGCCCTACTTGGAGTGAGACTCATTTTCCTTGGAAGAAGGGATAGCCAAGGCTACTGGGCAGATTTGGATGATGCAGCAGCTCAGTCCAAATGAGTTACAACAGCATCGTAGAAGTGCTTACCAAAAGCCTCAGGCATAAATAAAAGTCATGAGTCAAAGAGTTGATGCTTGTGAATATGTATATGCTGGATGCCAGGGTGTGAAATAGACTTTAAAAGACCTCACCTTTGCACTGACTTGATTTACTTGCTTATTTACCTGGCTGCTATGTTCTGTGTTCCTTGTGGATAGGATACAAAGAGGCTGGGAAGACTCTTAAACCAGTTGTTAATTTGCACAGATTGTGCTGTACAAAGGACTGTTTGGGACTTGGCAATCTTGACTTTACCACTGGTACATTAAATGACTTAAGGGAAATCAGTTCACCTTTGCCTTAGTTTCTATCCCTGCAAAGTAGGGTAAGTAATCTTGACTTTCTAAACAGAGTACTTTAGGATTTAGTCATGTTAGAATTTTATGTGTAGAGTTAGCTGATGGACAGGTTTCAGAGCTGTGTTGCCAAAGCCATATCTGTTTGTGGCAGGACCTTGCTATTGACCAGTGAATATTTGTGTTTGATGTTCACTCTCTGATTTGCAGACTTTACACGTGTGCTTGCATATAGAACTTGCGGTGTTGTAATCAGCCCTTTCAAAGGGAATCGCTGCTAATGAGTGAGGACCAGGCGTCACCAGATATTTCTGTTGTACATAAATATGTAATGTATGCTTAAACTTCACTGCTACAGACCTACAGAATTGTATGTAGAAATATGGGTAGACTCTAGTGCAATGAATTAGATCATTGGCTGCTGTGTCATGTGTGGATTCTTTGCTAACTGGAAAGTGTATCATTAGCACATGATACTGAAATGGTGGGAGAGGTCAAAGTTGCACAAAGCAAGGTACAAATTTCAAGGGTGATATGATGATTTAAACTCTAAGTCTTTCTGGAAGGTAGAGAGGACCTTGTCAAATGTTTTTGTACCAGAGTGGAGAAGCTTTGATTCTTCATCAAATTTATCTTCCTTTCCTGATGCTCAGTTCTTGTAAGGGCTATTCCTATTCTGTAATAATTTAAGAGGGAGTAAGCTTGTATTTAAAGGAATAAAGTTAATAAATGTACTTTTATTCCCTTTACAGATGAGATCATTTCATACTCTTCTTTTGGAAGAGGTGGTCAAAGGAAATGGATAGCTATTCAGACTTCGCTGCAAAGAACCTCTCATCTTCAGCTAATATGTCTCTTTCTTTGCCTGGACAAGCTGGACTCAATACCACCAGCGGTACTCCTTCTATGTCAATAAGCAGGCTTTTCCCAGCCCTGTTGGAATGCTTTGGAATAATTCTTTGTGGCTACATAGCTGGAAGAGCCAACATCATCACATCAACTCAGGCCAAAGGACTGGGAAATTTTGTGTCCCGTTTTGCACTCCCAGCTTTACTGTTCAAAAACATGGTGGTACTTAATTTTTCTAATGTGAATTGGTCCTTCCTGTACAGTGTTTTAGTTGCCAAAGCTGCTGTGTTTTTTTTAGTCTGTGTTTTAACATTGTTAGTAGCCAGTCCTGAGAACCGATTTAGCAAAGCAGGTTTGTTCCCTATTTTTGCTACACAAAGCAATGACTTTGCACTGGGATATCCAATAGGTAAGTATGCTTTCTTCTTTAAAATTAATTGTCGCTGTTCTAGACATGTTTGCTTTTATTTTTCCATAATTTGAAATTGACTTCTGAACTGAAGTTCCATGCAATTGAAGTAATTTCAGAAGTGCCTCTCAAATTCTCTGAGATTGCTTATCATCTAGGAAAGGTTAAAAACAAAAAAAGAAAGCAAGTTGGTTCTAGCAAAACAAAAAGCAAGATGTTTGTTTACAGAATTGAAAATACAATTACGAAGGAAAGTTCAAAGATGCAATTCCTGATTATATGTGACAAGCAGATCCATATTTTAGATTACTTTACAAGTTAACTACCTTTCTCCTTATTCCGGGGCAGCATGCTCAGGAGAATCCTCAGTCTTTCTTATTCTCTTCAAATTTGCTTGATATGTATAAAATTTAGACAAATGCATACTTTTTTTTAGATGAAAATACTGTGTTTTCCTCGGTCACATCTCCTGAGATTTATTCCTCTTGAAAGTATGCCACAAATGGGGCTGTGAGGATTATATCTTTGCTTGTTGGTATGCATTTTAGATGCCAATTAGAGTTTCTCTTTTTTTAATATATATATTTTGGGGGTCTCTGAATGTATTTGCATTGTATCCTGGTTAAAACATTCTTTCTACTTTTATTTTCTTGTCAGACTGCATATTTCTTCAGGTTTGTAAGACTTCATGATTTATAAGATATGATTTATATTTTTTCTATGTATGATCTTGCTGAAATCTACACCATTTAGAGCTTTACTGGAATAGTTACTGCAACAGAAACATTTTAGGCTCTTGAGGTTTGTTTCCTCTTGTCCGTTCCCTTCTCCCATCCCTAGTGTTTGGTTCATGCTGTCACCTGTACAAACTTTTTACTGTTAGTAAAATATTACCTAAGCTTCTCTGAAGTGCTTGCAGGACTGGTCAACAAAGAATGCCTTTCTGTTTTTTATGTGACAGAGGTAGTGTTTTGAACAAAGCCTGATCTTTTAATGAAAATATATTTAAATGCTGTAGCAGTGCAAATTTGTGAAGGAAAAAAATCAATATTGACAAATTGTGTACTAAACCAACACTATTTAAAAGGGCACTTTGAACTCTTAATAATTTCTGAGTCTTCATCCCATGTAATTTTTTAATACATTACTATTACTATTTGTTATTACTTTACTGTGCTATTTTTTGCTGTTTGAAAAGATTTGCACATAGGAAAATCAAAATGCAGGTCCAATTTTTGAAGATCATCGCTGTTTTTCTATTATCATGGTTATGACAGTTCTAGATTTAAAAAGTGATGTTGGGTGAAAAAGAAACAACTGTCACAGACTGGCACAGCTGTTAGCACGCTGCTGATGTAGACAGAATTACTATGATAGAAAGCTTTGGGGGTTTTTTATTACTGGGTGATAATGATACAACTCTGACAAACAGGTTCACTTATTCTCTAGAGCTGTGTGTGGAAGCACAGGTGTAGCAGAAGTGTTGTGTGGATGCCAGTTACTGTGACCTTAATCATAGTCATTGTATTTAGCATGGACAACTAGTGTGTGATTTATATGTAATTTTGAGCAGCTGGGACATGGAGAATTGCTTTTTAAAAATTTAAAGTATCTTTATTTCAGTTTTTTGTTATGATCAGCAAGCAGGTACTGTGATATAAATAAAAAGAAAACTTTTCATCGGTGATAGAAGTTGTGGATTATTTTTACTGTCTTAATGATTCCTTAAGAGTGATTTCTTTTTTTTTTTTTCACCCACTGACTAAGTGATCTAATTCCACTTTTTGTACCCAGGAAAATGCATTCTCACATCATACATGATTTAAAGTACTTATAGACCTTAATATATTGTCTTAAGTATGCAGCTTCACTTTGCCAAAAAGTAAAGATTTTTTTAATTTTTCACTCACACATTACTTGTGACTTGTGTTGAGTTGTGTTCGAATGACATGGCCATTCTGTATAAAACAACATACAGTATCAGTCTCAGGTTTGAGGTTTTAAGAAAAAAACCTATTTACATAAAAAGTGTCTAGCGTGTTTAAAGTGGTTTTATTTACCAGGATGTATTTAGTGCTTGAAACTGTCTTGTTAAATGCAGTAACTAACCCCAAACTTGGTACTTCTGCTCAGCAGTTTTTTTAGGATTTTAGTACAAGTAGTTCTTGTACTCTAATAATGGCTTGTAAAAGTAAAAACACCTTTAGTGCCTTTTCTTATATATGTGAGAAATCAGCTAGTTGAGAATGTCAGTTGATTTGGTCTAAAGAGGAGACTGTTCAAAGTGAGTGCTGATTTAGCACTTGGAAGTTCCTGCCATTCCAGAGGCTTAAATAATATGAAGGTAAAACTCTTTGGATTTTGAAAAATGTAGTCACGAGGGAAAACCTTTTCAGAAAAGGTTAATAATGTTGTTATTAAGAATTATGAATTGTATGGATAGTATATATCTATTAGATCGTATATACAATAATTATAATGATACAATTAACTATATATTCATATATTATAATTGACATGCTATTAGTACCCATGGCATATTATTGATAATTACTAATAACAAGAAAATTATTGAATATAATAACATTATAAGTCAGGTAGAAGAGAACATTCTACTTTTAAAGCATCAGGGTTTTTTTTTTTTATTCACCTTAGAATTGAATCTTTTATATGTTTCCAAAGTATTTTCATTATTTTTGAAGTGCTGTTAGTACAAACTTGGAATCAGAAGCAATTCTACTTTGACTCAGAAGTATGTAGTAGTAATGAAAACAAAGGCTCATGATTTAGAATTCCTTGAGGGACCATAACTATAGCATTAACTCTTTTTCTAAGTAGTCTCAAAGAATGAACCAATAACTATGTGATAAACTTTTTTTTTTGGTTTTTGCTTTGTTGTGTTGTATTGAATCAATGTAGAAGGAACCCACTGAAAACTGATTAAATTCCAGAGAGGTGAGACTCCCTTGAGATGGGAAGCGACTTGTATCCTGCAAAGGTGCATTTAATTCTCCACACCTGTCATGTTTCTGGGCAGGAAAAGCAAGTCAGAAATAAAATCAAAATTTTTCCTGCATTTGGGATGACTCAAAGGAAACATAGAATTGTTGTATTGTTTTCTTTCCTTTTTTTCTGTAAATGTTGACTAATTGTAGCATGATTAAATAGTATTGGATAGTTAATCTTTGGTCTTTAATGTGTTCTTTAGATGACTGTGGCCTAATACGATTGGACATACTTCTCTTCCTGCATCATCTTATATTGATTGTTAATTAAATGGATTCCTTCAGTTTCTTCTGGAGGAAAATGAAATCATTTTCTTTAGTTTTCAGACAGCAAAATTTAATTTCAATATTTCAATGTATTTTTCTACTGGAATGTTATCACTCATAACTCTTCATTTCCTGTCTTCTAGTTGAAGCTTTATATCAAACCACTTACCCAGAGTATCTCCAGTACATTTACCTAGTGGCTCCAATATCTCTTATGATGCTAAACCCCTTGGGGTTTATCTTCTGTGAAATCCAGAAGTGGAGGAATAATCGCACTGTGTCACAGAGCAAAATCAAAATAGTGGGCCTAGCACTCCTTCGAGTTTTGCAGAACCCAATTGTATTCATGGTCTTCATAGGAATTGCCTCAAACTTTATTCTTGGCCAGAAAATTCCTGAATACCTTGAAAACTTCCTTGATGGACTGGGCAGTTCATTTTCTGGCTCTGCACTTTTTTACCTTGGACTGACTATGGTGGGACAAACAAAAAAACTGACAAAGGGTATGTTTGTTGCACTGATCCTTCTCATCACAGCTAAACTGTAAGTTCAGTTTATATATTTTTATAATTTTGTTCTTTAGATGTCTTAAGCTCTGAATACGCTGGTCAGATGGCTTTTCTCTCAAAAACATTAGAATGATAGTACATTTCACTTCCAGTATTTTGAGTGAGTGTTTCCCAAACTCTGATAGAATACAACTGTTAATTTTTAAAGGAAATGTAGTAGACTACAAACCTGTTTTCAGGCTCTGCAGAGAATGAAAATCGGGGAGTACTGTGCCTTCGTGGACTGCCTGCAGGCCATCTGTTATGAACTGGGTGTTTGGAGAATTAGTAGCTTAAATTGAAATTTATTGAATAAGTAGTTAGACAGTAGTGAGCTTAAGTTTATTTGATTAGTATTTGTATTTTATTTGGCTTAAACTATGCATCTCTAAATTAGTTGTTTTTCCTTGCTTTATCTATAAATCTTTGAAACTGCTATATTGGAAGAGCTTAAAAATGGTCACTTTATGCTCTAAAACTGCTTGACTTGTAAGCACGAATAAATGGCAAGCTCTATTTAGAACTTACACTATCATTATCTTCCCTCAAATATATCTCAGGGAATATGTATTAATTTAATATTAAATATTTTATTTCCTACAGAACTACAATTAACATAATAGAATATTTGTAATGTTTTAAGTTTATATTGTAAAATTTGAGTATCAGTACAACTAACTAGCAAACTTAAAGACCTAGTCTTTAAACCCGCTCAATGACAAATTTTGTAAGAACATGAAAAGAATTGGGTTTTAATGTTACCACTTTGCTTTACTGAAAGCCTGTGTAAGGCTTACATTAAGTCTGTGTGAGATCTGGGCTATTGCTGAAGGTGAACAAAATAGCCTTGATGCAGGGGGTTTGCTGGCCAAAACTTTTGGCATGGGATACTTAAGCTTGAGCCCTTATTATATTTCAGACAGCTGGCAGAAATGTGGTCTGAATTTCAGAGCTGCTGACTGCTTATAGCTACTATTACTGTAACAGTTGAAAAAGGAGAGAGTTTTTTATGTTTTGCCATTCTAAATTTGAAGTTTGTACAAAGAATGTGTCTGCACAATTAGGGAAGCTGCTTATATGCCTGAGTTTGTTGTCATTTTTGTCCTTAAGTGTAATTTGTGACAAAAGATTTTTAAGCAGGTGGTAAATGTTTTGATAACAGTAAAGGCAATCATTCAAAGTGACATCAGTATTTTGCTTTTCATAAGTAGTATTCAAACAAGCCTTAAGTTTCCTTTTTATTAATTTTCTGGGTAAAGAAGAGTCTATTGTTATAGCTTGAGTAATATTTTTTCAATTACTTTTTTTCCTTCTCTTTTCAGGCTCATGATGCCATTTCTCTGTAGAGAGATGGTGGAGCTCTTGGACAAGAGTGACAGCGTGGTCAATCACACCAGTTTATCAAACTATGCATTTCTGTATGGAGTTTTTCCAGCAGCACCTGGTGTTGCAATATTTGCAAGTCAATTCAATATGGAAGTAGGAATTGTATGTAGTTAAACTTTTCCAAATATGTCCTAACTTTGAGCTTAACTTTGTTGATTAAATAAATAAATAAGTAGGCTTGAAGAATTTGCTTTTCTGTAGCATAGGTATCTTAGAATTACTTGGATTCCCAGGATCTTTCCTGATGTCTTAAGTGTCTTGATACCATATGTTTGTAAGTAAGTCCTCATCCTTTTTTTTTTGTTTGTGACTCTAGTAGAAAGAGCTAGGATAACTTTAGCTATGAAGAAGTTGTATATTTTTTGGGGTTTGGGGTTGTGGTTTTTTCTGGTTTTTTTCGAAGACTTAATCTTTGAGATACTGTTTTTGTAGGGGGGAAAAAAGAAATTATGTTACTGACTTCAGTAAGAATAGTGTTAGTTTAAACCTCAAAATTTGAGAAAGATCTTAAGCTTTAACTGATTCAGTTGTGCTGCCCTTTTGTTAAATCTTGTGATAGAAAAGCATTTTACTTTTTTATATATATATATATAGGTGAGGGTACCAATTATCTTTTCAACTTAAAATAGAAATTTTAGAATTGTTTCTTCCATTTGAAGTGACATTAACACATTTTTGTTGACTTTCATTGTTTTTAATGTTTTCTATTTGGGAGTTGTTTCATTTTTTGGTTGTTTTTTTTTTTTTTAAGAAAAAGGGATACTAAAAGTTAATCTTGTATGTAGAATTTTATGGCCTACAAACATAGGAAATCTCTTTAAAGCAGAGTCTCTAGTATGAGTAGCAATTCACACTTCCATCACTGTGTAAATTCTAGAAAGTACAAAGACAGTGAGGAGCCAAACTAGAAATCACCGGTAAATATATATGGTTTATTCTAATGAATTGGTTCATATTAATATTTGCATAGCTACATGTTTTTTTAGTTATTTATGGTGTGAGTATTTATATCCAAAAGCAAATTGTGACAGTGTAAATTCACCCCTAGACTGTAGTCATTAGTATATTTGGCATCCATGATAAAGCTCTGTAGAAATCAGCAGTAGGGAACTCTCTACTCCTGCTATTTCAGAAGCTTGTTAAACTTTTCAGCTTAGCTGTATGTATAAGCCAGATATTTTCTGGCTCAAATTCTAAATAATTCGTTACAGAAACAACTCATTATTTGTTAAAGGTCTAGGTATGTTTAATTCAAAGGTGCAGTTTTGCCCATGGTTGTACTCCTGAAAGCAGATTATTATTAACTTGAGATGTGATTAACTGTTGTTGTTTCTGTTTGACTCTTTGCAGATTACCTCAGGCATGGTGATAAGCACGTTTGTGTCTGCCCCCATTATGTATGTTTCTGCATGGCTGCTGACCATCCCATCCATGGACCCCAACCCCCTGGCATCTGCACTCCAAAACGTCAGCTTTGACATCAGCATCGTCAGCCTCATTTCTCTGGTAGGTGCTGCCCAGGTGAGACACAAAGGCACTGTTGGTCAGGGCAGCCTGAGTGCGTAAGCAGTAAATTGAGTCACAGCAAGACTTGTATTTCCTCATCATATCCTCTTGCAGAAGGATGAGGAAGGAGTTAAAAATCTTGATTTAGCAGTGGGTCTGCTGCAAATCTGCACTGTAGAGAAAGATGAGTGACTGAATTTAGTACAGAGCTTGAGAGGTTTTTTGTTGGGTTTGTTTTCCTTTTTTAATAACAGGGTGTGAGGGAATTAAAGTACTAGCTTACACCACAGAGACTAGTTGCATCAAGCCAAGTGAGGTGCTTGGATATCACAGTAATGAAGGCTGTGTACAAACTTCAGCTCCAGAAATGTCAGTGCATATTTATTTAATGAAGTCTTAATGACCATTAATGAAATAGTTTAACCTGAAAAATTTATGTTTATCAAATTCCTTTACTAGAAATTCAGTTGATAATCCAGAAGTCCAATGTGAATTTTGTTTTGGTTTTATAGAAAGTACAGATAGTATGATTATTTTATTTGCTTTTTTAAAATAAAAACATCCATGTTGGAAGGAGTTGGAATTTTCTGAAGTTGTCTCACTGAAGTCCTCTTGTCTTGAAACTGTGCCTGAAGGGAAGCCAGAAGTGAATGCTATCTCTTGCTGTCAGATCATTTTGGGAGATTCAGGGGAGGTGGTTGTGGATTTTAAATTCTAAATTGCCAAGCTACTCTGTGGTCATTTGTGTCCTGAGGAACAAACAAGCTTCTGCATACTCCAGGCGAGTTCTTGGTCTTTCCTGGTAATACTTCACCATCATGAGAAGACCAAGATGCATTGCTTTTTCTGACTACAGCTGCTGAGGCAAAGGGGCTGGCAGCATACTGCAGCAGTATGGAGCTGCCTACAGTAGTCATGTTGCTAAGATCTGTTGTATATTTAATTTCACTGTTGTCTGCCTGAATATTTATCTTGTTCTTTTGGGGTTTGTTTCAGTCTTAAATTAATTTTTCTTCTTGTGTGTTACAGACCTGGTCTCTTACTATTGTTCTTCTGAGTAAGAAATACAAACAGCTTCCTCATATGATTACAGCAAATCTACTTGTTGCTCAGGTCAGTAGTAAGGAGAATGCTGTTGTGTGAGTTTTAGGGTTTAAGTATTTTTTAACATTTTTGGAAGTTTGGTTTCTACAGTGAGGTCTTTATAGCCAACTGTGGAGGTCAGGTGAATCTAATGTGTGACTTATCTAAATAATTTCTGTGCCTCAAAATACACCCTTGAAGAAAATGATAGTTAATGTGGGCACCGTGATGCCTAAACAGAACTATAAACAATCAGAATGGAGAGTGGCTTCTGGAATGTTTTCTTAATTATTGCCCAATACTTTTGAGTGTGGTTCTGTTTCAATTTATACCCATATGAAGGAGCAATACCAGGAGCAGCAGCCTGTGTTTGACTCTGTAGTGACTCAATTCAAGGAGCTAAATAGAAAAATAATCCCTGTACTGGTTTATGCCCCTGAAGCTCTTGGTGAGGGATCAGCAGGTGCAAGTGCTGGTGCAAGGAGGGTGTGTGGGAATGCATGGCTGGTAGCTAGGGAAGGCCAAGGCCGAATATCTCTGGATTAATTTTAATTGTTATTTAATCTGAGAGAGAACTACAGAGTACATGCTCCTTATTCCCTTGAAGTCAGCTGCACAACTGGAACAGCCTGTGCTTGTAACGCATCTGTGTGGTAGTGCTTTCTGAAGCGTTCTGTAGTTTTTTTTTCAATATCTCTCTCTATATATAGTAAACTCTCTGAGCTCTGATCCTGGAGTCACATTTGAAAAATGTCATATATGAGGTGCTTCTGTTCTGTAACAACGAAGCTAGCTTTCATCTTCAAAAAAAAATGAACTATTGTGTTACTGTTTCCATGATACTTCAGCCTATCTTTTCAGATTCCTCTGGTGCTAAAATTATCACATATGCAGTATCACTGGGTGACAACTGGTATAATTCTTGGCTGAAATAATACCTGTTGACCTCAGTTTCATGTGCAAATCATTTCAGATAAATGGTTTGTACTTACCAAAACCATCACCATTTACTTACTATAAGGTATATAAAGTTGGGGGGTTACCTGATTTGCCTTATTCCTAGTGTATATGAGCTATATACTCCCTGTCAAAAAACCCCTCCAGAAAATAAGGTACAGTAGTCAAGTGACACAACTGTAATACTGAATTTACTGTGGCAGTGCTTTACTGCTGAATGAAGTATCCAATGCATAAAATCACCCTCCAATGTATCTGGGGGTGGAGTTTTGAAACTTACTGCAGGTATATAGCACCGTGTTCAGTTTTTCTTGTCATCCTAGTTTCCCAATTTAAATGATGGCATCTTACTTTTCTTTCCAGTTTATTGCTTGCATTGGAATGGTGGCATGGAATTTCACTGTTAAAGAGAAAGACATCACCATACAGATCCTCGTATTTATATTCCTCTACAGCTCACTTTATAGCACCTACCTATGGACAGGTATGATTTTTCTAGGCAGAGCCCGGGTACTGTAATAAAAGATTAATGTACTGAAATAATGTTATTATATTCTTCGAAGTACTTGTTCCTTTTACTCGTTTGTAGTTCTGCAAGTGGGGATACCTGTCGGTTGTGCCAAGCTGCAGTGCTGGCAGCACAGGGTTTAGTGCCTAACAAAACCAATGTGTGTGTATGATTAATGCAGGATTTGAAATAGAAAGAATTGAAAGATGCATCAAGAAGCTGGGAGAACCTTATATATATGATTTAAAGAAAAAAAAAGAGACTTTGGGCATTCAAGATATTTTTGTCCAGAATCTATGAGTTTAATTTCTGTGCTGTTCTTCTGGAGCGAGTTGTATTTGTTTACTGAAATACATAGCTCCTGATTGGTAGGGCCTAACATAAATACTAGCTTTCCTTCAGTGTGAGAATATTGCTGAGTTGCTGAGGTGTGAGTAGGATAGGCAGTTCCAGAAGATACTCCCAGAAAGAGTTATATACATAAAAATATGCCAAACTTTTTTGTTAAATTTATCATTGACTTTACAAAGGACTAGGCAGTTTTTAAAGAAATGTTATAACTGAATACAACACTATTTGTTGCTTACTAAAGAGTGTTGGGATAGAAAACTGCTGTTAATACCTAAAGAAATCAGTTACTTGTATCTTAAATATTTTTATGACATCTTTTTACTCTTGTGAACCTTTCTTAGCATTTAGAAGTGAATATTTAATATAAAACTTCCTGGAATTTTTCAATGTTTCACTATTAACGTGATTTTTTAGGCAATGGGTGTTTCTAATTTACTTTCTCAGAATACAACTAGACAAATGATTTTGGACTATTTAAAGGTCTGAGAAGAATATCTTAAGCTATTGAGCAGGTCACATCATAGAGTTTCTAGGCTCTGTACTTACCAGTTCCCTTTTTAATAATAAACAAGGTATTTCTTTTGGTTTTGTTTGGCTTTTTTAGGTTTTCTATCTTTCTCTTTGTTTCTGTTGAAGAAGAGAGAAACAGTAAAGATTCCCATTGGGTTTATCATCATAGCTGGATGGGGGTAAGTTAATTCAAATGCTTCCCTGCTGAATTAGTGTGAGCATGCTAAATATGTTACATACTTCCTATTTTGTTCTTTCAGAGTGCCAACAGTTCTGGTAGGAATCTTACTAATTGTTGGTGAACGTAACAACACTAGCATTGACTCTGCCTTTTTCTATGGAAAACATCAGGTATGAGCATATTCTGTCCTCATCACTTCAGACTTCTGCCATGCTACGTGTGCAAGTGGCTTTCAGTCAAAGTACAGGCTACTGTAATAAAAGTATCATTGTAGAATGCTCATAGATTGATGCAAAAACGTATTTCTGTAATGAACCATTAGGAGCATTTGTTTGGAGAAGGACCTTCATGTTTAGGCAGCTATGACAAAGAGGGAGTAGGCTTCTCGAAGAAAAAACTTAGGAGTGGTGATGAATTGCAGAGCCCTTTTCCTGATGATTAATTTGTATTTTAGCATGATAGTTATCTAAAATTGTTATTATCCAATAGCTAATTATTGGCTTTTGGCCTGTAATAGATAGGATATCTATCACCTGTGTAGCAGTAACTGCTTGCACTATGGTAGACTTCTCTGCACAGTCATGGGTTGAAAGACCCTGAACTACTATTTTTACCAGTAAATAGTTCCTCTTATCAGAGGATATAATGTGTACTAGCACAGGTATCTGTCACGTTTTCTCCCTCTCTTTCTTATGGACAGAGAATGCATGAGTCACTCGGGATTGTTCAGTGGCACTTTCACCAAGTACTAAATGGCCTCAGAGTGGAATCTGGGTAGCAGTGGCAGATGATTAGAAGTAATCAACAGGGCACGCCCCATTGGCTAAAGCATGTAAATTAGAGCACATTCCCCTTTGGAATTTAAAGGTACCTGAGCAGAACTTAACCCAGAACACTAGTGATCCTGAGAGGAAAGGGAATGACAATGAGGGGATGTTTTTGGATTGCATGGGAAATAGGGGTCCACACAAACAAACAAACAAAAAAGCTGAGTTGCTCAGGCAAGGAAAATTAGTCTCTTTCAGTGCCACGAGGTGCAAGAGCAGTAAATATAGAAAACATAGTCTTGTTCAGATGCATTTGTAAGTGTATTTAGAAAAGTACAGAAGTTAGAAAGACAGACATATGCAACTATTTTCCTGTATTTAAGTGCATTTTCTTTGCTTTCTTAACAGATAATTACCACAGCAGTGATACTGTTCATCAGTATATTGATGTCAGGTATCTCACTTATGTGCATGAACAGAAGTAGGCAAGGGTCAAGCTATGGGGTGTTGAACCCGTACTCACCACGTAGCTCAGTGGAGGAGGCTGAAGTGGAACGGAGTGAGCAGAATCCCATTTCAGCCACTATGACTCAGTCTTCTCCGGAATCTTCTGTGCAGTCTTCTCCAGAATCTTCTGCGCAGTCTTCTCCAGGATCTTCTGCACAGATATCTGCAGAAAGAGGTAGAGAAGGTAGATTTTTATAAAGAATAATTGGCTTAGGGTGCTGTAAACTAATATTCCAAATGTAATTCTGACCTGGGAAGGACAGTTGACAGCTTCAGGTGTTAGACTAAGAGAGAAGAAAATCTAGATATAACTGCCCAAGTATTTAGGTTTATGTTTCTAAGAAAAGTTTGATTGTTACCTTTGTAAGAGTTGTGGGAGTGGACAAGAAGAAAAGCCTGTGGATGATTTTATGTAAGTAGAGGCATCTTGATAAGGATGTGATAAATGCAGCCCACTAGGCATCTTAGATTGTTTACCCACTAAACCATCTCTCTGAGAATGAATTAAAAGCACTCAATGTGTTTCTAATCCTTCTTTTTTTGTATGTAGCCTTTTTGATCACTTCCCATCTTTTTTCCTATAATAAAAGTACTTATGTTGCATCCATGGTGGTAGTGTTACATTAAACACTCCTATGTATAAGTATTGTAACCCGTTTACCCTCTCAGCAAATTGGAAAAATTAGGTCTGTCTTCTCCTTTTGGGTTATTTTTGGGCATAATAGTTAAAGCTGCATAGAATGTATTGTTACACTTGGAAAATAAATTATAGTAGTGAAGAAAGCTAACTATTCTATTACTGTATATACTTCATAGGTTGCTGTTCTTGTCAAACAACAAACGGTGAATTATCCTGTGGTAAAGACAGCAAAGCAGAGTCAAATGCTGTTGAAAGCAAGGTTCCTCCAATTGAGACAGGTAAAGCAGTAATATCTCTTTGTTTTAATACTACAGGTTCTTCTTTAACATCTGTGTGTTGTTCTCACAAAGAAACAGTTGGAGCTATTGTTCTCGCAGCTCTACCTGGATAACTGACATTTTGTATCAAGTTCAATTATTAGGCAATATTATAGGTGTTTGTTCTCTTCTGCTGATAATTGTTTGTAACCTTTCAGTGCTCAAGATGGACAGTTGTTTTGGATGTCACTTTTTTACCACAAAGCTACTTTGATGTCTTCTGAGCATTCGGACTTTACTTCTCTGTCGTTGTCTTGTTTGGATGCTAGGAAGTTAAATGTATAACCCTGCTTTGCATCAAGCTTTTAACATAAACTACGTTTTTACATTCTCATATCTTTTAAAAAAGCCTTTGTTTTAATCAGGCACAGGTTTTGAACACTAAATGAGATCTAGAGGAGCAAGTGCTTACTGCAAATTAGATTAAATGTCCGTGCTGCTGTGTACTATTTATGTCTAGAGAAGAGAGATGGAGAAAATCGACTAAGAGGGCCTTAGGAGTCACTTAAATAGGAAAAAATAGATCAAACTGACTGTTCAGCACCTGTCGGAAAACTGCCTGCCCAGTTCATTCTCGCTCTGTATCACTGTCAGTAATCAAAGCTAGCTGCCAGTACTGCCTTCCTCTTTTTCCTATTTTTTTATTGTTTTCATGCATTCTTAACAAGAAGTTCATATCCTCATGCTTTTTTTGCATGCAACATAATTTTCAATAAATCTAAATATTTACACTGAAGCATACTTCAGTTGTGTCTCCTCTCACAAAATACTTGCTTTCTGCCTATTGCCAACTGTTTTATCTATTAAGTAATTCAGACAAGCACCATAAGAATGTCTTCAAGAATAGAGGAAGGCAGATTTAATTTTCTTATCTTAAAAGATAAGGTAGAAAATACCTTATGGTTGAGTGGAAATTATTTTGACCTCCTGAGTGAACACTTCAAAACTATAAATCAGTAAAAGCAAATTGTAGTGCATACCCTTGTGTAACTTTGGCTGCAATAATTACTAATTCCTCTACTATCTCATTGAACTGCTGCGAGTTATCTAGTGCAAATTCTTGGTATGGCCTTGCCAGGAAGTTTTTCACTGCCATCTAGAGGAAGATAGTCAGAATTTCTTAGACCTTTATAGCTGGAAGACAAGCATCTATTATGATGGTGTTCTGATATACTGTGTTAAAAATAGTCATAGACCTGAAAGAAATATGATTGTCTGATGTAGAGCTCAACAACACTAAGATGTGGAGCAAAAACATTGGAGCTGACAGTATATTTGATTTTTTTCAGAGATAAATATAAAATTTAAGAATTGCCCAGAGAATTTTTTTCATTATTTCTAGTAGTGTTTTCTAAATGTTAACAATGCGTTCAGTTTGAATTAAATCTTTGAAGGAAAATCTCTGTTTGTTTTAGGAGCACATGTAAACTGTCTCATTTGAGAATAGATTTCTGAACAGATTATTGTCAAAGCCAATATTAAATTTTGTGCATGTCACTCCAGTAGAGATACTTAGAAGGTAATTTGGCTCAGCAAGCTGCATTAGCAAATTTGATCATGGAGTTCTCAAGATAGAAGCCTAATGAAGAATTTCTGATTTGTTTTTCAGTGGATCAGTGTGTGAGTCACTGCAGTGCTCAAACATGTGTATTGGCTCAGGAAGAACAGCTTCTACAGACTGGAGACAAACAGCTGGCCAGACATGTGCTGCTGTGCTTACTTCTTATTGTTGGCCTATTTGCTGTAAATATTTTTTCTCCCCATGTTAACTCATTGAGGTAGAATGATTTTTAGGAAAGCAATGTAGACAATCCAGTAAGAATCTTCCAATTGCCTAAAGAACAATTAACTAAATAAAATAGAGGCTATATTTTGGTTCCTCGCTGGAAGAGGGATGTCATAAAATTAATTTTTCTGTGCCACATCATAAAAGCAAGTTAAGATTGATGATTGTGAGCAAAACATACCAGAGAACCCTAAAGGCGGGGAAAAAGTGAAGTTATATCATTATATCATTCATCACTACTGCCCCTCTTCCCAGTTTTCTCAACAGTTGGTCTTTTTCCCTAGACAATTATCAATTAAAAATATGAACTGAATTCTACTTCGGAAGGAGACTACAAAAATTGTTCCATCTGATGAGGCTTATGTTGGAACTTGGATTTCTCTGAGGTGTTAAGAATAATCTAAGATTATTTTAAATGGGAAAATGCAATTTTGTTGGTTCTAGTGGTGTTTGGAGCAACATAGCTCAGTTAGTGTTGGCACTTGTCATTACTGACTCCAAGGCGTGTTGGTGGTTGCTCCTGTGTACAAGTGTGAAATACCAGAATGTAATGCATTGGGGATATAATTTTAATTTTTAACTGTGACAAAGGTGAGAAACCACTCTCTCTGAATGTGTAATGCTCAAAGTTGAGTTTCTTGTGGATGACAGTTGGGGGAAGTATTTTTATTTGAAATGGAAAATACTGTGGCACAAATACGTAATACTACAAAGTAGGTCAGTGCAGCACATCAATTGGGTTAATAGCTACTGCTGTTGCTTTTCAGGTTCTCTTAAATTACAAGATGAAATGTTTCCCTCTCTCAAATTTTCTGTATCAAATATTCCATGCTAGTATATTTTCTTACTTCTTTTATATTTAAGGAGTAGCCTATATTTTAACTGTATCTGAATGATTACATAGACTCTATGAAACAAGATCAGTTACTTTAAAGACTTAGTCTTTACACCCAAATGGGTTAACTTTGGAGGTTTCCTCCTTCTGTCAGGCATCTCAAATAGCTGAAGTGGTATGTGCTTCAGCTTAACATAATCCTAACTCTGCAGGGAGTATGTAGAAAGCACTGGTCTCAGCTAAGCAGCCTGAAGACAAACACTGCAAATCTGTCTGGGCTAATATTGTCTGTGTTGTGTTGGAAAGCTAAGTATGCTTAAGGCAAGTTCCTTACATAAACATGTAAAGAGGCAGGACCTCTTACACTGCTGTTTTGTATTATTATGCTTAAAACAACCAAGCATCCCCCTCCCACCAAGCTATTAAGCCTAACTAAAATTGTTTTAAGGTGTTTATTCCCTCTTACTTGTCTTTATCTGAATCATTCCTTAAATGGAGACCATGAAAATTGTGCAAGAATTATTAGCATGTGAAGAGAAGAAAGCTTTTGATTTTTAACAGTCAGGTTATGTTTGTGGGTTTTGTTGTTTTTCTATTTTCTTTACAGAATCTCTCCAGCTGTTTGTGGTGGCTGTTCAACCAAGAGCCTGGAAGGCTGTATGTGGAACTGCAGTTCTTCTGTGCTGTGTTTAATTTTGGTCAGGTACTTACCGATGTTTGTTCTGAAAATGACTTTGTTGGTGGGTATTGCAGTAGATAATGCACATCTTCTATGACCATGAACACTTTCAAAGGTGCAGATGACAACTGAGTGCCAAATGTTCGTGGAAACTGAGTAGGAGTTTAGCCTTATTTGTACCAAGGCTTCACTGGGGAGTTACACCAGTTGCAAGACAGCTTTCTGTCTAAGGTTTAAATGCCTATCTCTGGTTTCAGTGACAGCACCACAGGGAAGAGCTGAAGATGGATGCTGGTTCTGGCTGCACGTGGCCTATTTCAGTGCACCTGACACACAGCAGCTTTGTTACCCACAAAGGTGAAAGCCAGGCAGTGTTAATACACATACTACAGGAACAGTTTACAGCTCCATGGGCACATGTGCCTACAAGATGCACTGCATTATCAACTAATGATAGTAGTTTTACATAAAAGCTACACAGAAAAATGAATTAAGTAGAGAGCATTCTAGCACTCAAATTACACTAAGTGTGTTCTTTCCTTGACATTAACAAGGATTTCATACCTGGCTGTGTAAGGTTGTCAGTTATCCCAAAGTGTCAAGTGGCATGTCACAGCATTAGTTTTACTGAACTATTTCAGTAAAGATGATGGATTGTTAGGTATTGATATGTCTTTTTAAGGTCCAAATGAAAAATCAAAACAGAAACAAAATGCATTTTGAATGATACTTAAAGAAGAGGGGTACTTTCCATGTATATGTGAAATGTATTTGACACTGAGTTTTTAACTTGTGTTCTATAGAAACCAAAGTTTTTCTTAATGTTGCTTTTTCTATATTTTTTTTCTCCAGGGCTTCATTTGCTTTGGTATTTTTGGCTTAGATAAGCATTTAATCATTCTACCATTCAAGCGAAGGTAAAGAGAATCTTTACACTTACACCTATGAGCTTAATTATTACTGATAATCATTTTTGAAGGGTGTTGAGTTTTCAGTGCTATAGCATTCCATTTCCTATTTGGTTAATCTTTCAAATTTCTTTTCTCTCCCACTTGTGGAGAGGTAATTGCAGTTCACTGTGTGTGAGGTCTTTCTACTGTCCTCATGACACTTTCAAAGACAAAAATCCTGCAGGCTCCCGAGAGGTGAAATTTTTGCCAAATGATGGATCTTCAGAAATAATTTCAGCTGATATATTAAACTTAGATATGGATGCTGAATCAGAATGTATCATCACTGTTTTAAAGCCTTGTGTTCATAACCTCATGCAAGTGCTTTGTGTGGACAGGCACTTCCACAGTGGAGGAGTGAGTTGTGCAAACTGCCTTTACCTTCGAGCTAACTGGCTGCCATGTGAATCCAGCAGCTAGAGCTGGCTCCCAGCTACTCTCTGACTTTCTTTCTGCCCAAGCCTAGAATAACACCTCTGTGTTCAAAAGCCATAGAGATACATTAGGAAGATTATACGTGAAGTATTGGGCACAAAAAGAGGTTGTGATAAGCTTCCTGGGAGTTCCATTCTATTATTTGCATTTTCCAAAAAAAATGCCCCTACTTGATTTGCTGTCTTTAATTTTTCTTTTTTTTTTCTTTTTTTGTTTTTTCTAGACTTGAGTTTTTCTGGGGTGGAAGAGAAGCAGCAGGGCATACAGATGCCTCTGTACCTGAGGAAATCAGGATGACCTGTCAACAGTTTGTTCGTTATCATAGAGATCACTGTGTCAAAAGTATTGTCAGAGGCAGAAGGTAAGGTTCTTCCCTGCACATACAAGCTGTTACAAAGCACATAGCTCACCTTTTGAAAATAATGAAATGCAGTTAATTTTGTGGGTGATTCCTGTTGTGGCATACTTATTCAAACCTTAAGATACAGATTAAAAATGTAACGCTTAACAGAGAAATGTTTCTAGCCTTACACTGAAATGTTGAGGTGCAATATCGTAATATCCCACCTAGGTTTTAAATAAATTATAAAAAGTTTTGTATCATTAAGGGATTTCCCCAGGTTTTGCATTTAACTGTAGTTTGGAGGATAAAATCTTTCTAAAAAAATGTGTATGATAATACCTGTAATAATGCATTGAGACCCTCCCTTTGTTTTGTTTGTAAAGTAAGATGCTGTCTGTATTTGTAAGTAAATGTTTACTAATATGTAGCTCTTATAGGAGGTAAAACTGCTGCAACTGATTTTAGTGTGTACTCAGAGGCCACTCAGTGTGTGAGATTATAGTGGGTCTAGGGCTTCAACAGCTTTTGACTTTATATAATTTCTTTTGCTCATACCTCTAATGAGGCCTAAGCCTCAATTTATGAGGTCAGTAAAGATTTCAGGGGCAAATTATGATACCTAAATCAAGGATTGTGCTTTCAGATATGTGTAGGTGGATGAGAAGAGAAATGCAGACAGAAGCAGCAGGAACACAAGAAATATTCTGCCTTTATTTAAATATATGAAATGGAGACATGAAGAATTGTTCTGACAGGGCAGTTACACTATTCTTGACATGTAAGGTTTTAAGTAGGACTAGTTTGGCAGGGTGGGGTGGTCTTTTAATGGCCAGGTAGTCCAAACCCACATTGCAAAACTGTTCTAGGCAGCATCATGATTTTGTTCAGTCTTTTCAGAAGCCAGTAATGTTCCGTAAGACAGATGTATCAGAAAATGTCTGTTGTGAAATAGAACAGGTTTTACAGCTGTGTTTCCCATGCCTCTGCTGCTGTTGTGGTTTCTTGGGCTTAGGGTTCTTAATTTAGTTGGATTTCATGGTTTTTATGAATCACATAAACACCCGAGAATACATGAAAATATGACATTTGTTGCTTTATTGTTGTAATATTACGTTTGTGCAGAACTTGGTTCATGTCTTATTTCTCCCTGTGAATTAAAACAATGCATTTATATTCTCATTTTAAATATTCATCTAACTTGATCCTATCCTCTTTGATTTGAATGTGCTGTAACTGAGACCTTGTAACCATGGATTTTAATTTATTTTCATTTTTGCATCTGCTAATAGATTTTAACACTTGCTCTGTGTTACTGCTGTTTTTAACTTCAAAAAAAAATAGGGAAAAAATTTGGCTTATGCTGTCTTTTAGCTCTTAGTCACCTTTAGAAACCCTGTGCTTGGGTTCCACAGAGTAGGTTTTAGATAACCAGAAACATTCATTGCTGCAGGTAAATTTTTGCATGGTATGTCTATTGAAACTAGGTAGATGATGGCATCATTGCCTCATAAATGCTTAAAAAAGATAATCTTGTTGTAAAGGTTTTGTTTATTCTTAGTACTGCCCATGTGGTAAATATTTAACAGGATATGCAAGTTATAAATGGGGTTTGTTTACAATATGTGTAAGCAGTTAGTGTCTGTTTAAAAGTATTCAGAAATTATAAGAAGAATTAAAATTCAAACGGAATCCCTGTTTCTGGGGACAGGTTGGTCTCAGATCAGATATTTTGTTGCAGAAAGGGTCATGGTAAGAAGTACATGGGAAGTAAGTATCCAAGAAATAAGAGTTACATTGTGTGAGGTTTTAGGAAAAATGCTACGGATGTCCATTGAATTTTTTTTGCACAAGCCTAGAACAACTTTGTATGTACATATTGCTTCTCACTGAAATGTCTGTAGGAAAAGGTAGTGAACATTGGCATGTCCCTAATATACCAAATTTGCAAATTCTCTTCTAACATGCTCTTAACTATCACGATGTCTTTCCTTGTTTCCTGCTGTTTTTCCTTGCCTTTCCCCATCGTGCAGTGATGGTACCAGATTTACAGAACATGTGGGTGAATCATTCCTTTGACATACAGGTGTGGTGCAAAGATCTCCACTGGCATCTTCTTTGGCTGTGACCTGGTGAACTGGCTCATGCAAGTTGGCCTTGCCTCTGACCGAGGAGAAGCTGTGGTGTATGGGGACAGGCTGCTGAAAGGAGGCATCGTCCAGCACATAACGAATGAATTTGAATTTCGGGATGAATACTTGTATTACCGCTTTATTCCGAAGAAATCAGTTGCAGTTGAGAGCCATTGACCTGAGCATGCAGGCAAAGGACAGGTAGGGGTGAGTGGGACCACCTCCTCTGCCTTCACTACTGAAATTGGAAGTATTTCTTTCTCAGAGAACTGTGTTAGTTTCCCTTGTAAAATTAAGAGATGTGGTTCTACTTGTGTCTATTCTGAAGAAGATAGTAGCAAGTTATATTTAGTCAGCATTCCAACCAGAATGCAACTAAACAAAACCAGATGCTCTGGATTTAGAGCATTTTTTTCCATTTTGAGCAAAACAAATAGTAAAATGATATGTGTCACTGTTGTATTTTAGAGGCATTATAACTGCAGCTTTAATGACTGATACCACAATTAAGAAAAAAAACCCCATGAAAGGTATCTTTCATGGTGCTGGATGTTCTCCATATTTTAGTGTGATGAAGTATTGATGCCTGTTGACAGTCAGGCTTCCCCCTGACTTCACAGAAGTAGGATTTCTTCTATCATACCTCAGTTTTTACTACTCTGCTCTTGTCTAACACCAGGAACTTTTTTTAGCTGCTTACATCTCAGATCAGGTGGGTTTTTTTCTCCCTTAAAGATAAAATACTCCACTTATAAAGATAGAATTGTTGTGACAGGGGATTAAAGCTGAGCAAATATTGAGTGGAATAAGTAACAGTTTTGTACAAACCTACCAAATCTTAAAACCATAAAAATATCCAGCAATTTCCCAAAATAGGAAATTATATCATGGAATACACAATTTGTTCTGTAAGTTTGCCTTATGGAGGTAGTAACAGCTTTATCAAGAGCAGATTTTTACGTTCTGAAATTAGCCTTTACAGTTTAATTCAGAAGTGCCAGCCTCAAGTAAAGATTTTATGGAAGCCTTGGACACATGTGCAAGTCAAGACAAAATTCTTAAATCATAAAACTTTAAAAATTAAATTAATGACTTTTAAATCTATTATATAAAGAAACCTAAATGAACATCCAGATTAGGGTTTAGAGTAGCTAAAGATCCTAGGTTTTAGTTTTTGCCTAATTTAGATTGCCTAACACAGGTTTCTAATAAACCTCAGGTATCCTCCTGCAAGTTACTTTAGTGTCATTCAGATTCCTGTGCACTGAAGGCAGAATCTGAGGACCTGTGTGTCTTCTACAATATTTTAAAAAGGTTAAAGACAAAGTATTGTATCTGATAGCCATTATTCTGCCCTTTTAAAACTGCAAGAACAGCATTTATATGTCTATATAAAAATTTGATGTTGTGAGGGAAAGGAATCCAGGTATTAAAAATTATTTGCTCAAGCATATGAATAATTCTTCTCATCCATTTTTAAAAAAGTCTTCCCCTTCTATTTTTCCTTTTTTTTAGTACCCAGATTTTTATTACAGCTACTTTTGCATCTACCTTGTATTAAGAATTAAATTTATTTTAGCAGCATAAGCTACTGTTCAAGAAGCAGTTGTTTTATGGTTGCTATAATTCCCTGCAAGACTTACATTGAAAAAATAATTCCTTTTACTGTCAGTCTGATTGCAGTGTGCACAGAAACATAACATCCTGCTGCTGTACAACCTGGTATATTTTAATGTTTTCCATCAACAAAATAAGTGATGTTTGTGTCAGTCTGTGGCCACAAAGGAAAACAATAGTGTGTTTCCATTATGAATGTTGAAGACAGCTGCATCAAATATTTTGAAATAATTAGATATGTGCGACTTAAGAGCAGAAACTGCGAGTATGTCTGGCTTCTAAATACTGCAACTTGTCAATAAATCTGTTCCTTGATTTCAGAGTTCTGAGCTGTGATGTGGTGTGTGAGAGGGTTATGTGTGCGTGTCAAGGTTTATGACAAATGTATTTTTCTGAGAGATTTGTGAACATGGCTCTTGGGTTTCAGTCCTAGTATTTCTTAAATCTGCCCTTGATGCTTTATAAGTAAGCAGAGCACTTGTTAATGGTGTCCACCCAAAGATACATCCCTACTAGAAGCAGTTTCACATTATCATCTACTTACCAAATACAATTGGTTTTTTTTTTTTAATTCTTCAAACATTCAATAATTTGATCTTAGGGTAGTCTTACAGTTTGATTTATAGTCATTGTTCTTGCACTCTTGTCTTTCTCATTTTCATCATAAAAGTCCCGCTTCCCTTTTTATAATGGCTCTGCTGTCCCCTAGATTTGAACACAACATATCTGTTTTAAGTAAGAAATTGCTCAAAATTTCTGCTTAGAAAAGGCTGTTACAAATCTAATACCAAGAACACCTTTAATTATCCACCAACACCAAATTCTGTTAGATTTACTGCTACAACATTGTGATGTTGATATCATACCCATTATGATGAATCTGTGATGGTTACTAAATAGACTAAAGAAACTAGAAATTAAATACATGGATGTAATACTTTGTTTCTAAATCACGGGGTACTTCTGGAAGCCAAGAATAGACTTTGAATTGCTTTAGAAAGTTAAGTATCCCTTTTATCTGGTAAATATTTGCTTCCACCAAGGAGCACTAGCAAGTTTTGAATAGTTGACAAGCTCATGTTCTGTCAATAGCTGATACCCTGTTGTGTGAATTTCTGGTAGTTAGAAACAGTTTTGGTTTAAAGAAGTGGTCAGTGGTGCAATGATTTCCTTTATTTTGAAAGTGGATTAGTTTGGGATAAATCTCAACTTGGAAGCTAAGTTCCATGAAAACACCTATTGAACAAGTCTGGAGGAATGTGCAGTGAAAAATTGGATCCTTTTTCTAGGACTAATCTCAAAATAATTGTCATAATGAACAGGGATGGATATAACACTTTATTTTCTAGTAAGAAATTTTAGTACTTTTTTTATTTCAACAATCATCCTTCATAAAACTCTAGACCTTTTAAAGTCAGCTGTAAGATGCATTCCTAGGTGAAAACCCATGCAAAGATTGCCCTCTAGGGGACATTATGGTTGTTTGGGGTTTTTTTTAATATATGGTTGTGGGAGGGAGGATTATTTATTTCTGATCCCATCTTTATTTTCTGTTTTTACATTGCATGTCTTCTAGGAGGATGAAATCCCAAGGAAAAAGGTACTGAAATATCGTGTACTCTGTTGGCCATCACTTGAACTGTCTCCACACATTACATTGTTTTTACTTTGTATCCTGTAGACCAGTAAGGAAAAAGCAACACATAAGTAAGGGGCACGGTTGGACTGTATCTGCCTACATTACAACTGGATCAATGTGCTTAATTGTAGTTAACACCCCAGAATTAAGTGGCCAAGAAGTTCACTTAAAGGCCTGCTCCAACATCACTGTTGTTCTTCCTGTATAACTTCAATCTTTGCACTATAGCATAAAACTGTTTCGCTTGGTTTGCTGTGCTGCCTGAAAACTTGATTCATGCCTTGGTTTCCAGCAGAGTTTCACCTGGCATTTACTGATGCTTTGAAGCTATGAAAGAATCAGTGTAGAACGGCCCGTGATCAAAAATAGGAAAAGATACATAGTTGTTAGATCCGGACATCCCATAAGGAAAACAACAAAGATAAATACAGCAAATTTTTATTAAATCTACCTTCCAGTGAACAAACGGGACTATTGAACTTCTGTATTGCACCACTGTGCTATTGAACTTCTAAGCAATTTTATTGTCAGCAGAGGTACAAAATGTTCAGTCAACTCAAACACTTTGTCTTACCTCCCACTCAGTCTTGCTTGCTACTGCCACGTGGTACGTGTTAGGTCATTAGAACTAGAAAGTTCACGAGCCTTTCCTAACTCAGTAGTTTTTTGCTGTGGATCTGAACACAGCATCGCAAATTAATTTCTACTTTTATTGTAGGATCAGAAAGAATAAATTCTGCCAACTTCATTATTAATTCTGCAAACTTTATTGACTATCTATTCTTTATATTTAACTTTTTTTTTACCAGTGGGGTATTGAACAGTTTACAGAATGAGAAAACTGCATGTGAAAAATCATCAAAGAATGATCCTTCTGTGGTTTGCTGTGTCTGTGGGGATGCAGTGTCATGTCCCACATTGCTGCTGCAGCTCTGATGCACAATTCATATTACATGTTTTCTTCTGATGGTTTGCAGAAGTGCTGCATTTTGGGTGCTGTATTTGTTTTTCCTTACAGTCATGCTTGTTATTCTGACTTATTGCTCATGTGGTAAAATCAGAATCTTCTTTGTTGTTTGTTTAGTTTGTCCCTTGCCACAGATAATAAAAGTGGTGTCATATATTAATCATTACTTTTAAACAGGATCAGGAAGGAAGAGTTCATGGCAGAGCAAAAAGCTTGATTAAATTAAGTCCATAGTCTATTAACTTTGGCAAAACAAGTCATGGTTTAAAAGGCTTTATATGAAGTGAAAAAAATTAAAAGTACTTTTAAGTGTCCTGCTGAGTACATGTATATACTTGTGTACCCCAGCCTCTTCTTTCTAATTGCCCAATTTTAAAAGATAACTATTCAGGAAACATTTTAGAACTCCCCCATGATGTTATAAAGTGCACTGCAGAATTAATTTGATAATAATCATCTTGTACATAAATAAGTTTATTTTTCACTATCAGGGTGGAGAAAATAGGGAAATGAAATCTGTGGGTAACTTACAGGATGCTTGCATTGTTGAATTCCATGTAATAAGATTTCACAATCACTAACAGCAAAATTACAAGTATGATTTGTTTTTAATATACCTTGAACTCTTACCCTCATTCAACATTGAAGGAGTAGAAGGTTCATATATGAAATGTATCTTAGAATAGTTTTACCAAACAATTGAGTATCAATCTTACTTGATTTGTTTATCACTTTCCTTTTTCTTCAGTGTTCATCATAGCTTCTACATTTTAGAAAGTCTTCAGCCATGGCCATTTTAATTCAGGTAGTCTGAAACTCTGCTACAATTCTCTTGACTACAAAAGCTACACGTGTTTGTGGGAGAACTGAGTTCTCCAAATCTGTGTTAGCATTCTTCATTCAGAGATGGAGTTTTTTCTCCAGTCTAGTCAAGCTATTGCATTCTAATTGCATCTGTTTGTTGGCAGAGTTTATCTCTGCTGACAGCTTTGTGCCATGTACAAAGCCCCTGCCTGGCTCTTAGGAGTCTTTTCAGCATTGCTTCTTCAAATAAAAGCCATTTGCCCTGAATATGAATCCGCATCTTTAAAACTGTCCATGCTATGTGGTATACTGAAAACAGGATGTTAATCTGTATAGCCTATTCATTAGAAACCCAATTATAATCCAAATTTTACCACATTCAAAAAATATTCTTAGCTATATATTTTGAGTTCTTCTTCTACGCACTGTGAAAAAAGATTAACCACTTGGTTAACATCAAGACATCCATTTTGCAGGATTGATTCCATTTGATTTATCTTCTGTTTCTCCAACTCCTGTATCTCTTTGAGCATTTCTTTACCTTTGTCCTGTGAAAAGAAACATTTATTTCACTAAAAACTCTACAGAGTACATAGTGATCACCCTAACAAATTATTATTTTAATCTTTTAAGAGTTTCTAGGGTACACATTTATGTTGGTAGAAGTCAGTATCATGACTGGTTTTCTTAGGTATCTTTCCTAATCTCTAGCACTCACTTCATCTCCCTGTCTGATGGATTGAAGAAAAATTAAAGCTGCTTTAGATATTAGTTACCAAAACTTAAATGGGCTATGACTTATTTTTGAGAACATGTATCTGTAAATAGGAGAGATGTTAGTGCTAAAAGTAAGCAGCTACCTTCCTGCTTCACATTTGTGTTCAGCTATCTTTGTCATCCTGTTTCCTTTCCTGTCTGTACCAAGCAATGATCAATGGCAAGCTCTCCTTTCCACCTGAGACCAGGGGCCTGAATAGTTGTAAGAACTCCTAGCAGGAGTTGTGCCTGTGGCTGCTCAAGCATTCCCCCATTATCTGACTGGTGTGGGAGTCTGCAGGGGGCTGCTCTGCAAGGTGAGCAGCACAGATCCTCACCTGGGGCTTGGCCTGCCAGTCCAGCACAGTGCTGGTTGCAATTTTCAGTGTTAGAAACACGTGCCTGCCAGATGCCAATGCACTGGGCTTCTGGGCCACTGCACTGCTCTTTGCAATCCATCAAAGGGCATTAAATGGTATCACATTAACAAAATGTGAGCAAGGACCTTATATAAACCACCTGCTTGCATTGAAATCTAATTTAATCAACGTACCTTGATAGTTTCCATAACTACAGCAGCACTTTCATGTTTTTTATAGAGCTCATGTCTTCGGTCTGGCTTACTCTGAAAACGTGGTTTCTTCTTAACTGGATCATCATGACCAAATGTAGGGGATGTAGTTTTTAATAACTGAGTAATACCAGGCACAAAAATGAAAGGCTTGAATACAGACCTGGAAAGAGAAAATAGCACAGAGATCCTTCACTGACACGGTTTTGTTAAAATTGTTGAGTCAGTAAACTGCTGTATTTTTTCCCATTCTTCTACTTGCTTCTTTTAAGAAAGAAGTATTAAAAAAACCATCTAACTGATGTATTGTCACAGCAGTGTTTCATTAAGTAGGTTGGTAGATACCATTAATGTACATAATGTACATTATGTTCCTCCTACGTTCTGATTGTGCTTTTTCAGGGGGAAAAAAACCCCAACCCTAAGCAAAAAGGAATATAATTAGACAGATTGCAACACTTTTTCATTTAGATATTTACAATTTTTTATCCAAATTACTTGCTGCTACATCACCTGGCAGGATCTGGAGTTCCAGTAAAGAAGTGAATACAGGGCAGATTAGGCTGCTGAGGCAGTACAGACACCATGCTGCCAGTTGTCATAAATCCACCTTCCATGTTAATGCCACTCTCTTTGTCACGAAGAATTTCCATCATTATTTCAGAAGTGATAGAGCCTATTCAAGATACAATACAATTATTTAGCCACAGAGCTACTTGTAATATCAGCTGAATGACATGTTCCCTACAAATGGCTGCTTTTTCCTTTAATAGGCAATGCCAGTTTTAGTTTGTCTGTGTTGGCAGGGGAAAAAAAAATCATCCTAATGGCATACCTTAATATGTAATATACTTGTATTGCTTTCCCCAAGGTATTTATTTCAAAGAAAAGTGATAAGAACATGACTTAAAAAAGGGAGAGTAGAAAGACAAATGGTATTTCCCAGAAAGGTAAATTACATAGGGCAAGCAAATGGTCATTCACAAAGTAACTTTTCAGATGAAAATTATAGCTTGGATTAAATGCTGAACTTTGAGCACCCTGTGGAAGTTAAGATAAATCATTATAATACTGAATAGTATTTGAACAGAGTTAATATCCCTATGTTGCTTTGAAATTATAAAAATAGTAACAGCTATGCATGGATTTTGTGTGAACCTTTGATGCTCAGCAACTACAGTAGTATATCCATTTGTAGAGAAGTCTTAATCAGCAACCTGTGTGAGGTATAATGCCAAGTGTCTATGAAAATAACTCCTTCTGCTCAGGAGGAGCAAAACCCTTCCCACATATGCCTGTTCTGTTGCTGTGTAGTGTATGTTGAAGCTCAGATACTGGCATGGTATCACCAAAGCACCCAATATTCTAACAGGCAGCACTTGCAGAATGGTTTTATTTTCACATGTGGTGTACCAGCAAAGGATATGCTTATGGCAGAAAAACATTAGTTCACTCACTCTTTTTATTTTTTATTTGAAGGTGTCATCTACCATTTTAATATTTTAATGTTTCCTTAGTGAGTTATAACTGTGTAAAAATTATTTTTTTTAAAGTGCCTTGCTGTTTCCTCTTGAAATAATTACTCTGCTGCTAAGTCAGATGTTCTCCAATATTACTTTTTCATACATGACCCAGGTTGCCTGTAGACAGGCATGCAGCACTACATTTCAGCAAGAAAACACTCTTAAGTATTCCTACATTTGGCTGGGAAGGTTGGAGAATTAAAGAAATTGGCACTAGATGAATCAAAGAAATTAAAAGAAGCAATGGTCAATTTGTCAGCTACAACTTGGCAACCTGTCCAGCATGGAAGAAGGTACTGCATATTTTCCACTAGACTTTATTACTTTGTATGCCTGAAATACATTCCCTATTTTTTGAAATATAAATAATACGTCTCTAGGAATGGCCCTCACATAGTAGGCAGCCTGGAAAAACCCCACAACTGTAATGCCACTGAGTGAAGAAGCAGGGAAGATGGATGAAAAAAACAGTGATTTTACTGATGGTGTAAACCAAATAGCTTTTAGTTAGGGCACGTATTTAAAATAAATCTAAGCAAAGTGAACCATATGAGGCTGATAACATGAACACCTAGTGGGATTTTTAAAGTGGCTCAGGTAAAATGCCTGAAAATGGGGATTTAGAATGAAAACACAGATACAATCTCAGCATTGTTATAATACAAGTAAATACAGGTATTATGAAAATGCTTTCAATTTTCAGAACCTGCAATTCCCAAAATGAATGCAGGATTTACATGATCTAGAGCAAGATAGCAAAAGTAATTCACTCTGATGCATTAAGTAAATGCTAAACCTGGTCTAGCAGAGTTCAGCCAAATAAATAAAAGAAACAAAGGGGTGCAATGTAATCTTGGTTCAGATTCATTACTTCAAATGAGCACGTGAATACAGCTACAGCAAAAACCTGCTAGATGGATGCAGTTAGAAGAGAAGTAATAGGTTCTTTCTCTAGAAGTCTGAAAAGTAAGTGTATGAGTTAGTGACTACTTAGAGTACAGAAAATTATTTTGTTCTACTCTTGTGTGTTTTAGTAGACTACACAAGTTTAGAGTAGCCATTACAGTGAAACTACAAAGATTTAAAAATCAATGTCAAAAATAAATGCAAGATATGTATCTGAATGTTGTGCTGTTGTCTTACATAAATGGTACCTGACTGAAGCTGTTCATAAGGTTCTTTGTGGCTGCATACTTCTGGGAATCTGGTTTAGCCTCTAGGTTTTTCCTTAGCAATACAGTAATATAGTAGCCTATCAAAATGTTTCATAACAGGTCTTGCAGGGCATTTAGTAGTATGGTCATAATGTGACCTCTCAGTGTTGTTACTGTAGCTCTGTATGTTTTGACCCTTGTTTTAATTTTTCCTCCTCAATAAATTAGCAAAAATGGATAGAAACTTTCAAGTTCAGTGCTTCTCTTTTAGGCAAAAAATTACTCTAGTAAGTTCTGTTTCACCAAGTCATGCGAATGATTGCCTGCATCAGATGTATAATCATTTATGATTTAAATTAATGTAGCTCACTAAATACTTTGCGTATCTTGAAAAAAAATTTAAAAGGATACCTTTGTGTTTGTTCAGAAGTTTATAGCCTTCACAATATCGGCCTCCAGATGTGGTCATTCTGGCAGTGTTGACATAAGAATACGTGGCAGCAAAATCAAATTCCTTTTCCCCATCCCACCAGCCATTGCTTTTGGCATATTCCTTCAATTCTGGGTGTTCTCTGTCAATCTTGGTTGTGATAGAGAGCTGGTTGGAAATATTCCGTACACCTCCTGTTTGTAAGTTGTGGAAAGAATTGTTTTAATACATTGAATGATTTTTCTTGGTCTTTTGTTTACAATTAGCTTAGTAAAGCAAATTAGCCCTGAAGAATTTCCTACAAGATGAGTGAGTCTGGTGGTTTATTTTTGGTTCTCTCTCCCCAACTATATGTATTTTTCTGATTGAATTTTCACTGCCACTCACTTCTGACTCATTTGCTTCTATTGCCACCATTGTATTTCAGGTTCTATCCTGATTTTTCCCACCTTTACATTCTTCCTCTGAGACCTCCAAAGATCCAGCTTGTCCTCCTAAGTCCACTGGAAGAATCAGCCACTTCAGGGCCCAGTACATCAGTCCTGTCCCCAAATGAAATTGTCATGGATGGCTACCATCCTTAAGACCACACGTACTGCTGTCATTCTCATGCTGACTTTCTTGCTGTCCTCTGTTTTCCAAGTGCAGGAGTGGTTATCTGAAAAGGCCCCTGTCACTCAGCTCCTCTGACAAACTGCCAGCTACTCCACACTCATGCCCTAGGAAGCAACTCCTGTTGTTGACAGGCACATGTATGTAGCTCAAAGTTAGTTTGATGCCTTAATGAAATGGTAAATTGAAACTGGAGAACTACAAGTGGTCATTGCACTTGAAATGTTTAGAATGAACAGCATCATCCATACCTTCTACTTTTTCTGCTGCCCAGTATTTTCCTGATGTCTCCAGCACCCATGCTTCCTTTCTGTCAGCTATCAGAAAACTGTTGTGGTATGTAAATGCCATGTGGCTCTCCATACAGTTTCCTCCCTGTCCATATTTTTCCAGCAAATCAACTATGACACAAAGAGCCTTTTCAGCTGTGTCTGCTCTCTCAAGTCCAAGCCTAAAAAAAAAGGGGAAAATGTTATTTTTGGAACTATGAACTCCACATAGAACTATTCAGCCTGTATTCAGATTGACCTGGAATGGTATTTCTATGTGTAGCTGCCAGTTGTATGATCTGGTAAGAGGAACACAAGTCAGGTAAAGGGCTTCTTTGAAGTGGGTCCTCTATGTACTTGACATGGGGAAAAACACCAAATGGAAATACAGAAAGGCAGGGAGAGGGATCCTACAAAATGCCTACAAGTCCTGTGCAGGTATTGGACTGGGGCGAAACTTGTACCAAAAGAATGGACTGACTGCTGCAGGTTAATGAGAGTTACCATGGCACCCATAGGGTAGGAACATGAACTTGTTATTTACATGGAAATGGGCAGCTGAGACCAAAACTTAAAAATAAGTTTGTGAAAGATGGGGAAATAGGAAAGGAGTACAGACCCTAGGAAAAGGCCCAAACAGTAGTACCTGAAGTCCACCTGTGCTCTTGAAAATCTTGTTTCAGTTTAGTATAAATATTATAGAAAGAAAAACGTTTGCTAATTTCTTTGACAGATTCTGGTACAGTGCCTGATAACTTCTTACGGGCTCCTGGCAGAAACCTAACGCCTGTGCCAAGAAATACTCATTTTAACCAGGGCTAGAACAGGGAAAG
>NW_008238358.1:5508747-5509102 GCF_000691975.1 Corvus brachyrhynchos
AACACAAAACCCGGTCGTATACACAAAAAACGGGGGAAAAAAAAAAAAAAAAAAGCCTGTGCAGACCTTACGAGGTCCATGCCGAGGAGAGCTTCCCCATCGCCGATCTCCTCCCTGCCCCACACCGCCTCGTTGCCGATGCACACGCCGTGCTCGTTGGCGCCCATCTCGGCCCCCCAGAGCCAGGAGGGGCGGCTCAGAACCACGGCGTGGGTCCTCTCCACCTGCTCGATGCTGATGTAGGTGCACTGCAAGAGGTCAGAGCACACATCGAGTCACCGTCCCCGATCCGCCGGCCGAATCGCGGGCTAAGCACGCAGATAAGGGCTGACAGCAGTGTTTTCGCCGCCTCCCG
>NW_008238358.1:5509403-5532020 GCF_000691975.1 Corvus brachyrhynchos
CCGTGTAGGGGCCGGCGGCTCCCGCCCCGCTGCCGCCATGGGGAAGTCGTTCGCCAACTTCATGTGCAAGAAGGATTTTCACCCCGCCTCCAAGTCCAACATCAAAAAGGTGAGGGGGAGCCGGGGGTGCCCCGGCGGGGACGGGCTGCCGGCACCGCAGCGGCCTTAGCAGTGCTCCTCACTGTCCTGGGATGCATCGGGGCTGGGGCAAAGAGGAAGGAGGAGGCAGGGAAAATAGTTAAGAAATACTTGGAAGTTTCGAGTTTTCTTGCTCCTAGGTGTGTACGACTGTCGCATTCTCCTGGCTCAGGCTTTTCAACGCCTGATTCTCAGGATAAATAGGCGCTGTACGCCGTCCAGGAAAACCCCACCTGTCACTGCTCATGTTTTCCCAATATTTCATACCTGCCTCGAGCTGGTTGCAGGTGTCCTCCCCAGAACCGTGCCGCGTGCCAGGAACCCCCGAGGGGACCTGGGGCTTGGGGTGTGTTGAGACTACACCGAGGTCACCACAGGGAAGACAGTGGCACCCACAGGGTGTTTTCTGAGCCTGCTTTTCCTTTTGAGCTACCAAATTTTCTTCTGTCATTTCAGTGTGCAAGTGTTGTTGTGACTTGGAATTTCTCAAAATTACTGCTTTGGGAAGTTCATTTGTTAAAATACTGTGTGAAAATAATGTATTTTATGCAATTAGAATGGTGATCATCCCTCGTTAAGCATTTTAAACTGAGTAAGCTAGTTATTTGTACATGAATATATTTTGCAATAGTTTTTGTATTTGTTTAGAGTAGAAACTTAATTATTTTAACTAGGTATGGATGGCAGAACAGAAAATCTCATATGATAAGAAGAAACAAGAAGAATTAATGCAACAGTATCTGAAAGAACAGGAATCCTATGATAACAGGTGAGAATTGGCTTAAGATCACATGCTTCTTTCTCCTGTGTTGTTTTCATGGTAGTGAAATTGCTGTGAGCAATTTGAAGTACTGTCTCCCATTGACTGTAGTAGTAGGAGAACACAGTCACTCATTAAGTGATGTCTGATTAAGCAGAAGTCTTGAGAACTTTTTAAAGTGGTTTGTGCCTGTCCTCTAATTAATTTCAAAATACATCATGTTGCACAGGACAGTAGGTAACCTTGTATCACACAGAAATCTGTTTTTCGTAACTCTGGACATGTTACCTTTCAGTTGAGATTGAAATGTGTGATTTTTAGTACATAATGGAGCATGCAAAAGCATTGACTGGTCTCTCACGTTTTTGGATACTCACATTTTGTCACTCGCATTAAAAAATGAAAAAAATGCTAGTTATCACAATAATTTCATACTGAAGATTCTTTCATTTTTTTCTTTTTTTTTTTTTGTGTTACCCATGTGACTGTTTTGCGTGTAACACCCCAAACTGCCCTTTTAATTTAGGTTGCTTATGGGTGATGAGCGTGTGAAGAATGGTCTTAATTTCATGTATGAAGCCCCACCTGGAGCAAAGAAAGGTATTGCAGTTTCCTGATTGTGGGCAGACAATACTAAAGCTAAAAACCTTTTGATGAAATAAGCACAGTATGTTTTATTTTAAAATAACATGTTTATAGTGAGGTAATGATAGGAGGTACGATTTTTTAATTCTTTATGTGGGAATATGCAGATATATATATATAGATAGATGTAGTATGTAATAATTTTGATCTCACAAAACTGTAATTTCTTTCAAAGAGAATGGTTGGGTTTTGTTAAGCAACAGTTCAATTTGATGAGAAAGACCAGATAAAATATCTTTCCAGGAAACAGCATAAATTCTGTCCTCGACCAAGGGTGTTTCTTTAGCCAGTTATAAAGCCATTGGATGAGGAGGACTGGACCTTACTGAGGCAATGACTCAGACAACACAAACCTGTATTTTGGCCTGCTCTCCTTTACAGATATAGCAGATTGCTTTTGTTTAAAAGTTATGCCCATAATTCAGCTTGATGCTTGTCAAACATAGAAAATACAAGAGCAAGAAATTATTTATCAGAAGTTATAAAAATAATAAATGCTGAGATTCAGTAGTCAAAAGTGCTGCCTGAGCTGTGTCTCGTGAGTCTATGACTTTTTAGTAGTGTCATAAATGGAAATTACTAAGTACATGCTGGGCACTTGTATCATTTTAGCAAAGTGTGACTGTGAGCAGAACTAAGAAAATATATTCCCACTAAGAGAAAACATGTTCCCTTTAAAATGCATCTTTCCCATTTGCATGAAATCACTTGCAAATGGACTCATTCTTGTAGACCAAGTTTTGCAATTATTTAACTTCAGAAGCTCTACGAGTAATCTCTTAAGTAGCAGTTACTGCTAAACTTTTTCTTAAAAATATCTTAAAAGTAAATATTGTTGCTACTCCTGCAAAAATGTTCCAAGTTTTTTATTCGTATAATAAATGAATATAGTTTTAGGAGATGATTCTAGATTTACAGGATTTGTAGCTATATACTAGAGGCTGGTTATTTGTAAGTGCACTCTATTTAAATAAAGCTACTTCCTGAGTGTTTGCACTCTTGATTAGTATAAACCATAAAATGTTTTGTCTTTAGCTTAGAGGGGGATACTATCTGCATTTTGCATATATAATTAATGCATCATTTCTTTTCTTTGCATGCTTTCTGAAAATTCTAAGAGGAAACAAAAGAGGTATTTCATTGCATCATTTCTTTAAGTTTTCTTCTTGCTTACTTAAAACGTAATCTGAAAAACTTCAAACTTACCATGTTTTCTATTTTATAGCAAGAGGGAGAGACTGAGTACAAATTTGAATGGCAAAAAGTTGCTCCTCGGGAAAAGTAAGATATCTGGATTTTATCTGAATAATTTTTTTTCCTTATTATTTACCTTTCATATACTTTCCTTTTTTCCCTTTTTTTCCCTGTTTTATTTTTGAGCGGGTCACTTGTGTGATCTTGTCATGTCCTGACAATTAATTAGTAAAACCTGTAAACCTGGAACTATTTCCTTGCTCAGCTTTATTTTTGTTTGATACTTAATGCATGTTTGAAAATGCATTTCAGACAATGTTTACAAGAATTATACCTCTGAAATGGGTTCACACTTAACAACAAAAGGTAGTTTTGTATCTGATGTTTAAAAAAAAAATAATAGTGAACTGATTATTTGTTTCTTTTGTGTTTGTGTAACAGATATGCTAAGGATGATATGAATATCAGAGATCAGCCATTTGGTATCCAGGCAAGTTACATAAATTTCACTCTGTGGATGTCTTGGGTGTATTTCAAATGTTGTCTAACTGCAGAACATTCACATGGACTCTCTTAATTTTATCATCTCTTTTTCAGTGAGTTTAAAAGCTTCTCTTATGCCTAATAACACAGACATTTCTGTAAATGTCAGGCTGTATTGTTGACTAAATTGTGTCAATTGGCTTCATTGCCTTTAGGTGCGGAATGTGAGATGTATTAAATGCCACAAGTGGGGACATATAAACACTGATCGAGAATGTCCCTTATTTGGCCTGTCTGGAATCAATGCAAGTTCAGTCTCCAGTGATGGTTCAGGTAGGCAGTGAATGGTTTTTAAAGGTTCTGGTTAGACATATGGGGGGAGCTCATCATGTTTAGTTTTAGAAAGTTTAAGTCTATCATATTTAAAAGAGATGATGAATTCTAGAAAACAGTTAATTCCAAATGTAGGATCCACAATTTTGAGTTAATTATTTCAAATTGCAGGGACCTCATTTTCAATTAGTAATTCTTTTAAAAAAGATTCTATATTGTTTTGATCCTATCTGTGCCAAAAACTGAAAAGCTGCAACAAGACTTTAGATCAGAATGACAAAATTTGTGTCCCCAAAAAAATGAGTAGATTGTTAAAGACTGTCCCTGTTCAAATTCAAGCAAACTGCTTGGATAAGCTGGAATATATCACTATATCTTTGTTGATCACTTGGTAGAAAGGAGAAGTTTATGAATTTTTTTAAAATATGTAGTTGTATTTCTGTAAGTGGACAATCAGTTGAAACCTAGATTTCCAAATGCCTGGTTTCCTTTCATCTGACTTCTTGTTGCTTCTTTAACTGTAATTTTTTTTCTTCTATTAGCTTTCCTGTTCCTTGAAGTCACACAGCAGTTAGTGCTAGATTAGGTTTGAAGAAGTGGGTATAAACATTCAAATTGAATAATATTTTTTCCTACAGTTTTGGAGTTTTTTTCTGTGAGTTAACCCAAGTTGTGATGCTTTTAGGTTTCTTAAAATTGGGGCATGCTAAAGAAACATCAGGTGGTGTGGATGAGCCTTCAGCCTTGCTCTGCTGGGCTTTGGTCACGTGTTGTGTCTTGGATTTTGCAGGGATACCATTACAGTTGCACACTTGGTGGTTTCTGCTTTTCTTCTGTCTTCCTTCAGGTTATCTATTTTATGTAGCAGCTCCTAGGTTTGTTACATATTTAGCCTACCAACAATCTTGCTTTTCAGAATGAGGTCACTTAGATACGTATTTTCTTTGGGATGAGGCCTGGAAGAGTTCAGTTAAAGAAAATGGTGCCTCTTACTCTCCTTTTTTTTAGGCATTGTCTGATGATTATGCCGTTGTATTACTCATCCTGTAGTTGACTTGCTCAGCCTTTCTATTCAGTAGGTTATGAAATTAAATCACTTTCTTGCATGATTCTTATCTTAGAAAAAATTGTGCTTAGAGCATTTGTTGGTGGTAGAATTATATTGTGCAGCTCTTGCATGTCAGAGATGCTTTTGTCCTGCAGAACTCACTGTCCACACCTCAGTTCAAATGATATGGGGTAAATTTTAGGAGTATTTGGTTGAGAAAGCAGAAAATATTTGTATGTGCTTCCACAAATCTTAATATTCATTCCTTATTATTCATTACAGTGTGCATAAACCTTAATATTCATTCCTTATTATTCATTACAGTGTAATACAGACACTTTGCAGTGTCAGTAGAAGAATAACTGCTTGTTTCAAACCTTACTGAACTACCTAGGTGTAGGCAACGTTTGACTGCTGCGGGTGTTTCCCACTTGAAGAGATGTCTCCCAGGTGGCTTTTCAAACTATCTTTCTAAGCCTAAAGAGAGCATTTAGCATATATGATGAATTTTGCATTAACGAAAGTGGTGTAAAAGTACTTAGATGTTCTCAGACTGTGCCAGTGCCCTCTCATTTTCAACTTTGGAACTTAGAAGGCAGTGTGCTGTGCTGAGCTTAGACTCTTGTAGGCTGAGGAAGGATTTTTAGGGAATAGGGATGGGCGACAGATCAGGATTTGTATATATAATTTGTAAGACACTATTCTTGGATTTGAATAGTCAGCTGTAATGATACTGCTACTTTCTCTTTCTTCCAGGGAAACTATGTAAAAACACTGTAGGTAAAGTTTAGAGTTCTTGATTTCATAGCAAATACAAGGCTTAGAGAAAGTGGTAATATTAATTACAAAATCATATAAAAGGTTGTCTGCTTTTTCTAGCCTCAGGAATACAATCCTTTAATCAACTTTTCTAAAACTTCGTCTGATTTAATAACAAGTTAAATTCCACTGCTCTGATGACTTCTGGAAATGTGTGTAAATGAAGCACTACAGTAAAGTGAGAACATAAATTCTTGAATTCACTGCTTCTCTTAAGACTCATAATTCATCCACATGGTTTGTTAAAGCTTATGCAACATATTTTTTTAAAAAGTGTGGTTTGTTGTTTTTTTTTTTTTTTTTCTGAAACACTGACAGCAATCCTGTGTTGGCTGGGATGGGAGTAAGTAATTACTTTGCATTGCTGAGAGTTCTGCCCAGTTGTTACAGTGCTGCAGATCCTCAGTTTGCTCTGCTGCATCTGTTTCCACCTCCAAGAACCTTCTTCTGTTGCTCTGTGCAGTACATCGCCTCCAGCTCTGTTTCTTCCTGCTTCTCTTTATCAGTTATTGTATGCACTCCTAGGCTGCTTTCTAGACTAAATTCCTGATTATTCTTTATTGCTTTATAGTACTGCAAAAATGCCCATTGCCACACTGTTCTTTAGACTGGCTAGAACTCCAGAAAATACTAGTTTGGAAGGGACAGAGACTTTTTATGAGATCATCTTTTTATGAAACCGTTCTGTGTTTTGTGAACTGATGATTAGGTTTAAAAAAATCCCTTGCACTTGAAACAAATTGAATTGTACATGAATTGCTTCCCAAGCACCCCCTCTTCCACGTGTCACAAGTGTCTCTTCATGCTTAGAAAGCTGGTTAAAAGCATGTTAATAGTCCACAGTTTTCATTTGCCATTGTTGTCAGCACCAGGAAAAAGAAAAAAGTACAAAACTACTTGGCTTCTAAGGTCAGGTAAAGTTCGTTCAATTTTTCTGAAGCTGTTTGTTTGTTTCTAAAATGTAGAGGTTAAAACACGTGCCTGTGAACAGAGCAATGAATAGGGATTTCAAGGGTAGGCAGTGATTACTGGTAGTATACAGCAGGTCTGGAATGCGTATTAAATTTATTTGACTGGGCTTTTTAATAACTCAATGTGTAAAAATATGTTTACAATGAACTCTCAAAGAGTTGAAAAATGTTGGACTAAATTATTAGAGCATATAGTACTTTCAAAGGTCAGCAAGTATTGCCATATTTAGAAAGTGGATATTTATTTCTAGCTCGTGTTTCAGGAAATTGAAATATAAATATTGTCTCATAAATTAAAGGGTACAGCTGAGAAATACAGATATAATGAGGAAGAAAGGTGAAACCAGAGTAAAATATTAGTACAATTTAGTAGTCAATGTACAAGGATTCTGATTAGTTTATGAAATTAATTGTATTAGAAGGACCAAATTTAAGTTCTAAGTAACTGAAATTTTTTTTTTAAAGAGCAAATCTTTGGAATTTTTTTATATTCTTTGGAAGGAGCTCTATTGCTTTGAAGTTACTTACTTGGTAGTGCTTTATTTCTTCTGATTTATGATCTTTTCATCCTAATAGAAGTCGATCTTACATCCTTTTCATGCAAATTGAATGGAATAATTTTTTTTTAGGCAGTGCGTGGTAGTTACTCTAGCTAAATTTAGGTTAGAATTCTTCAAACTTTGCAAATACTCTCCCTTGGTAGAGCACACCATGCATCAGCACAGTGTTGGAAGACTGGTCCATGTGCTGCTGGTGATGAATCTCTGCCCAGTCAGTCGTGGGAGCACTGAGCTTCATGGTTCTGAATCTGGTATGCTAAGGGCACTGGCATCACTAATTTCTGCAGAAGTAGGCTTTAAAAAATGGTCTGGCTTTGCTGTCAAATACTTGTAGCAGGCCTTGATACAAGTTAGTTTGTGTTTTGTTTTTTTTCCTGCTTCAGAAAGAGCAAAAAAAAATGTTTTATTTGGACTCAGACTGTTTTCAGCATCAGAGGAAACGTTTGAGTGCAAATAAATGAAAATGAAACTCATGTCTGATTTAGTTGACTTATCTAAAGTTCCTGCTCTGTTTCTCCATAAGGAAAAAGAAGAGTTATTAACTGAGATATTTCCCCTCCCCCATCATATCCAATGTAGGTTTTTTCTTTCCCATGAATTTTATAAGCTGTGATTCTGTCATTTCAGCAGAAGAATAGCTGCCTTTTAATCTGATGTGAAGACTACACTGTAATGTTCCTCTTGACACATAAAACTGGTTGGCAATTGGTGCTCCGGATTCAGTGTTGAATATTTTGTGTGCAGAGACCAGTCACAGCCTTCAGTTTCCTCCAGTGAAACTGCTGCAGGGCAGAGGGTGTCTGTGGCACACACCTGTGTTCTGCTGTCTTTCAAGATCTGACATACATTGCAGCGCTTCAGCAAACAAAAAGTTACAATCAGTACCTTAACTTGGGCATGGTGGCTTGGTTATTTTGCTTCTGGGACCATTTTACTAATCTGGCTGGTAATTCATACAAAAAAAATAATAATCTTACCATTAAAAAAAGCACCTATTGAATAATATCTCACCAGTGAATAGAGATTATTTTTGCAATAAGGCAATTTCAGTGGATGTGGTTATCATGGGATAATCACACCCCTGGGGTACAGCCTTGTCTGTAATCTCCCAGGAGTGTAATTATTGCATGATAACTGCACCCCCTGGTGTTGCATTATTTCTATTATGAAATTCTTAGTTTTAGATATAAAGTAACTTACTTTGATCACTGGAAACTGCAAAGTAGTGTTAGAATGTTCCAGCTGTGAGGCTTATGGAGACCAACTTAGAAGATTTACTTCGCCTTTGCAAAGGTAAATTAGGCAATCAAAGTGCTTCTTTGGGCTAAACTGATTTACAGGGTGTTTTACTGATAAAATCCTAACTTCCAAAGTTCAGACAAGATGAAAATATTGGTTGTGCTTCTGACTTAACATGCCAGTGTGTATATATATATATGCATGTATAAAACACAGAATGCATACCAGCAAAAAAACCAGCTCACTACCATCTCAAAGTTTGCCTGTTTTCACAATCCTTTTTTATCATTAACCAGCAGCATCTGTTGGGGTTTGTGAGGGTTTTTTGTTAATCCTGAAAAGCCATTGACTTGATTGGAACAGAGATCATTAGGTGTCCTGTGCAAAATGTTTTGAAATAATGCTGTTATTTCACCTCAAAATTGCCTGTGACTTTCTTGGTCAGGTGAAGTTAGGACAAACTGAATACTTCTTTGTTTTTCCCCTTTCCCTCCTTCTCTGCAAACAATCTATCCCATTCAATGATGGTTTGGGCAGACGGGGGAAGGGGTTACTAAAAAGCTATGAAAGCTTGAATGCTTACAAATTTTATTATATGGTTTTTAGAACAAAGAACACACTATGGATCTATTACTTTTTTATGAAGAAAGGTATTACCATCTTAGGAAGGGAGGCTAGTGGCTCAAATTGTATGAATAGCATAGTTAGAAGGGGGATGGTAAGGTTAAAAGATGTTCTTGCACCCTTGGCCTGTGAAAACTAAGCCTGGGGGGTGCTGGGCACCCTTCTCTGCTGTGGACTACTTTGAATGTCTTACAGCAGACTGGCTCTGTATGTGATCCTTGCTGTGGAATTACTAAGGAAAAAGTACTGTAAAGGGCTTAGCATGTTGTGGAAAATTCAGGCAAATAAAGGTAAAAGTGTAATGGAGCAACATGTATGTGTGTCTAGTGTCTTATGGTGTCCCAAGATAAAGCCACTCTAGGTATGGCTGTGCAGGTGCAGCCTTCTAAAGGCTCATTAGCCAGTTCTGGAGTTTGTACCCTCTCTTTTCATCACCTGAGTGCCCCTAAACTAACTGTGGGTGTTGTTCCCATCTTCTATGATTTAGTGTGTTCCACTGATCTTTAGCTTGTAGGTGAACTACCTTTCCAGGGTAATCATTGAAATTATCAGTCACATGGGGACAGCAAAAAATGAAATCTGTGTTTATGTTACATTATGTCTGTATCTCACTGCAGTTTTCTAGTGACAAATATGGTACCTTGTTTCCCAACAGAGAAAATTCTCCATTGTATTGGGAATGCAGAAATTTTTTAGAACGTTCTCTTGAATCTGTAATAACAAAGAAAAGGTATTTGAATATGTTAACTGTGAATATTTGTATAAATGGTCATCTGTAGAAACATACAGTGTGTGAAACCTTCCTTTATGATCTGCAGCTGAGACCTTTGATTGTGAACAGTAGGAACCTTAACTAAATCTTCACATAGTTTAAGAACTGTCACATTTTAGAATAATCCTCCATTTATGTTTCAGAAGCTTTGGTATTTGGTGTGAATGCATAAAATACCGATTCTATTAGAAATCTTGTGCTTAGCATTTAAGCAATAAATATGGATTCCAATAGGAGTTTGATAATGTTAAATGGTTTTTACTACTCCAAAAAAGTAAAAAGGAAACTCAGGTTTCTCTGAAATACCATATAACAAAAGCATGGCAAATTACAGTGAAATTCTGTGCTAAAGTGTTAAATACAGTTAAACTGCAGGCCCTCTGAAAAAGAGCTAATTAAAAGCCAGAGGTTTTAGTCATTGATTTCTCTCAATGCCAACTGCAGCAGTTGCTTTGAAGTGTAAATATGGTCTGAATGCACTCATCTCTGAAATAGATGGAAAAATTATCAGTAGAAGATGATTGATTCTGAATTAGTGGAGGCAGCATAAATTTACTATGTGTCATGATCACATAATTTTGATAATAGTTCTTTGTCCTTTAGATAAAATAAGTGTCTACTCTCATCTCTGTCACAACTTCAGTAAAAGTTCACAGACTATGGAGTGTGATTAAGCTCAGTCTGTAATTTTTTTCCATTTTTGCTCAATTTCCTTTTAAGCCATATTAACAAAAGCCATAGAAAACTTGGAGGACAAAACAAGAAAGTATATGGATGTATTGACAAAACTGTCTATTCTAATTTTAAAGTTAGTTTCTCTTTTAAAGCAAAACCTGAAAAGCATTCTATCATATGTTATGTCTTTGCTACCACCCAGAAAAGGCAGCGTTCTGAATTCAGAGTATATTTATCCTTCATGTCCTCGTGTGCTGGACTGAAACCCACCAGCAGAATGTTTTCTAAAGCCTAGTTAATTCAAAAGAGGTGTTTTTGTACTCCCTAAGTATTTATTTATGCACTTTTCCACAGCAAAGCATGGCTCTAGTACAACTATTAAGTAGAAAACCAAATAAATTTCAGTTTGGAGGAGTTACGGCCTCATGTGGTCCAAGCTATGTATATGAAAGGGTGAAGACAACATGCTTTAGGCCTACCTTGTTAACAAAGGAAGTGTAGCAATAAAGGAGAAGCCTTGAGAGTACCTTGTCCTTGATTCATAAATTAAGTTTTAGGCATGGTAGCATGGAGTTTACTGACCCCCACATATACTGGCAAATTGATAGCAGATAGACAAGTGTGCTATGTTTACATTTATTCATGTAGATTGCACTCTCTTACCAAGTCAGGAGAAGTGTGATGGTGTGATGATGTTTTTAGATTAAAATGATCACGTTTGTAAACTAAAAGATATCCCATGCCAGAACACATTCTCAGAAAGGGAGAAAAGCCTATTCTAAAAGCCATATTCTAAATATTCTGTTTTGATGATACAGAAAATTAGCATTAGTTAAAATAAAAGCACATAGTTGCAATTAAAATGGTGCTCTAAAGAATCTGCTGCCTTTTCCAGTAGCTTTTATATAGTGTACTCTCTTTAATTTCATAACAATACATAGAATACAAAACAAAACATACATACAACCTTAAATATCATAGTTCTGTTAACTGCAGCCACTATGTAAGTACAACTGGTTACTGCAATTTCCCCTGCCACAGATGACAATAATTTTTACAGTATTATTGTTTATGTCTTTGCTTTCCATTTATATTCCACAATAAAAATAATTTAAAACTTGACTGGTTGTATAGAATAATTCAGTTTACTTATCTACACTGGTGACAGTAGTGAAAGCTTTTATCGGTAAATTGGGCAAATACTGTCAAGACTGTGCATCATGAGTAGGTAGAAGTAAAACTGCTGGTTTTGTCGATACTGGCAAATATAACTTCATGGTCTGTCCTCACTGCTACTGAAGCTGTTGCAGAAAAAGTGGTATTTAATCACAGTTGTTATGAAAATATGTCTTAGCATACTGTTCCCTCATATTGAATAATTTGAAAAATGTGCTTTACACATCCTAATGGAGGCCTGCTAGATGGTGTGTTACAGCTGGCATTGCTCTCCCAAAAGTGCCCATGCCTCCTAGAGGAAACATTCTGGCAACAACATGGTGTTACATGCACTCTGCATTTGCTGTTTCAAGAGAAGTACAGACAGAATAGAAAATTAATTACATCTATAAGTTTCTCTGGTTTCTGGGACAGGAGTGGGGCAGTAATGCAGGGTGGGAGAGTTTGCTGTAAGGTAGGCACTCAAGTAATTGAAATCCAGAACTCTATTCCCCTCCTGATTGCTTAATAGAAGCAGAACTGTTCTGTTAAATTCATCTCAGTTGTGTTATGAGAAATTGGAGTGCTCTTTGTTCTAAAAAAAGCAAATATACAGTATGTTATAGAAATCCTAATACGATATTCTTCTGCAGTGCATTGTAATTATGTCATACATGCCTAAGAAAAAATCTATTTACATCTCTTCTGTTTATTTAATTGTACAAGTATTATAAAGATGCACCAACAGCTGTCAGGCTAAGGTTGTACTTGGGTAGTGCTTTGTGAAGATTCAAATCCTTCTTTTCACATTTCATTGCATGTTTTGAGTTCTAGATTTTGTGCCCTAACTCTTTGAGTCAACTGAGCTGTCTGAATTGTATCCTTAAATAGTATCTTAGACAGAAGATAACAGAGAGAATTAATGCTGCAAGACCTTCTGTGGAAAGTGAGAAGCAGGAAGAAACTGTAACCTCTTTGCTTGAAAATACTGTTTCTTGAGAATTATAATAGCCACAAAAAAAAGTTTAAAAATCCTTTGGTGGGTCTTTAACTATAGAGACTTTTTCATGCAAGCTCTTAATAAAATTTTAAGTACCTGTAACTGTAGAAAATGTAAGCAGTTGTCAGTTGTCTTAATGCATAAAAATAAATGTCATATTTACAAGCAGTTAATTACGCTGTATGGCAAAAAGCTTTTCCAAGACTATGAATTGGTTTTAAAGCAGATCAATGTTTTAGTTTTAGCCAAGTGGCATCTGGGAAAGTTTAAAATATTTTTTTCTTTTTCCTATCAAAATGGAAAATTCAGAAAATAACCATGACAGTCATATTCAAAAATAGCAAGGTACTGTATTTGACTTGTCTCAGGAAGAATAAGAAACAGATGATGAAACATTGTAACTTTGAACTTATTTTTAGCTTGATGATGAAAGAATGCTGAGAGACTAGCTGTCAGAAGTTGTAGCAATCAGCTATTTTTACAGGATTCCTATAGCTAAAGTTCTGCCAGCTCATGGTATAATATCTCTAGATGTTTTCACCTGCATGAGGTCACTGAGGTAGCTGCTTCACAGGCAGTCTCACAAGTCTGTAAGGAATGTGTATATGAGCAGATTGATTTTCATAGCATGTAAAAGATTTTTGTGCCTGATGTAGGAGTGACCCTTTGCAAGTTGATGGGTGCTGTTCAAGAATAATAAGCTATCATCATAGCCAAAGATTTTAGCCAACTGAGAGCCTCTCAGCTCAGTCTTATCTGTTTTGTAGTTGATGACTCAGCTGAAGCATAGGGCTGCCAGGTATACCTAGTACTGCTTTGTCTGGCAGTCTTGGAGGGTGAAGACACAAGTGTGGTCACAAGCCAAAGGCAAGCTGAAAAGATTTACCACTTCGGGTTACCAGGCAACCTGGTGGCATCAAGGTTTAAGCTTTAACTTGAATAGGGAATAGGGAAGCCAAGGACACTTCTGAGAAGTTGCTTTTTTCAAATCTCTGTTAAGTGAGGTTCAGTTTTTAGGGTTTCTTTTACAGGTTTTGTCTCTCATTTACATTAGCCGGGAGAAATCCCAAATTTAATTCTATAGTGTGGAAATGGGAATGTGGTTGTTTACTCACAGATTTAGGCATTTTTTAATACTCTGTGAAAAAGCATCTCAAAAGGAAGTATGTTGCAAGCCTCAATGCTGTCACATAAAATAGCTGTGCCCAGGAATCCTGAGAGACCTCAACCTGTCACTGATATTTCAAAGAAAATCAGATCTGCTTTTCAACATCATTAAGATATAAATCAAAAGCAGTCTATTGAGGTATGGATGGGAGAAGAAAGTCACCAAGCATTTGATTCCTTTGATTCCAAGCAAAGGAGTTATGAGAATAAACATTTTCTTGATTCTTGTTCTGTTGCAGAAAGTAGATAGTAATAGAGGTTTGCAGTTAAGCTGTGCAGCCATTGTCAAATATGATGTCTTACTTGAACTTAACAGCCTGGACTTGTAACCAGGTAGAAAACAGTCTCTTTAGACTTCCCAGGTCAGAGATTGTTTTCTCCTTACTGTGTCCCTACAGCTCTCTTGCTGTCATTGGGCAGCGGAACTTCTGAGAAGCTCAGTGGCATCAGTTGTTGTAAAAAAAGTGTGAGCAGGTTCATCTGTTTCATCCTCTCAGAAATGTTAATGTTTTTCAAACTGCAAGGATGCCATACTGCAAGGAAGTGTCTTCCATAATCAACCAGTTCTGGACAGCTGCCCATGTCATGCCTGGCTGGGGTCTGCCCACAGAAGGGTTGTGAAACAGGATTGTGTTTTGACTCTACTTCCATTTATGGGGTTGATTTATTTTCTTAATCTCATTTCCTAGTGTTTTCTAAAACCTTTAGTTACAGTAAAAATAATGTACTTAATAAAGCTCCTTGGAGATTCCTGCATCTCCTCACAAGCTAGGCAGAACATAAATTGCTGCTTCCCTCACAACTGTAGGGAGACCAAAACAGGAATAATTTATTTCATAAACCACTTTAATCTCAAGTTTCTGTGGATGCATTTGATGCAGCTTGTATACGTCCACAAAATAGGAATAACAGTAGTTTGGTAACTGTCCTTATCATGGTAATACTGCGTCGCAACTAAAATACTATAGGTGGAGCTATGAATTTCTCTGACATCATTAATATACAAGAAAACAGATGCACAAAACTCAATAGCGTTGTGCATTCATTACAAGCTTTTTCTTAAAAAAGAAGAGGTTATTTTGCTTGCCTCTTTCCAGTGTTATGCACAAAGAATGCTGAAAAGGTTTGTTTCTGGAAAATAATCTTGGACTGTGCTTTTGAAGGCCAATATGCCTTCATGTCTCTCTGGTCTTGATTCTGACCATAGTCCTCAGAGGGAGCCACAAAGTTAGGGCTTCTGTCTTGATTCTTTAGCAAGTCTCCTGTGTAGATTTGGACAAGTTGCATTCCTCTATTTGTCTAATCACACTAATGAGAATAATTAGGTATCAGATACACACCAAAATGTGTACAATGCTGAAACACTGAAAGGGAATACCTAAGAACTTACTTAAGTTACTTCATTAGGCAGTGGCTCTTTGAGTAATAGGGGTATTCTAGGCTTGAATTGGTCAAGTGTTTTGGTTTCTTTGGTATGGAGAAATCTTCTTTCATGACTCTATGCTTTGTCTCCATTTGGCTTCCTCATACAGGGTTTTTGACTGAATTATATGGCTCTTTTATATGGACTTTGCAAATCAAGGCCTTTTCTGGTACCGAATTCTGTTGTTAGGTGTTTGTCTGATGTTAGTTTCTGTTCCAGCCAGAGTAGATTTCGGCAAGCAGACCAAGGTTTTAAATTTGAAATATGCAAAAATGTAGACACTGGAGCCTATATACATTGATTAATTGTGAGTTTACAATTACACTATAACACAGAAAAAGCACTTTTGGTAAATTACAGGGGGGATGGGAAATAATCCCCTACTTAAGAAAAATGCAAACTTGAGGGAAGGCTAAAAGGTATCTCATTTGAAAGTTCTTTTGCCCGGCAAAATAAGGAACTTGTGAAAAGAAAGTCATTAATGTAGGGGCTCCATAAACCATTTCCCAAGTTTTGTTTTATTCCTTCCTGCTTTACATGTAGGCCTGTTTGTTTCTGCAAGGTAATGTATTATACAGGAAAACTAAGAAAAATGTTACTTCTTCTGAGAAAGTTCTATATTACTTTCCATATATTTTCTGTAACAAAAATCTCACTTTATTTTACATACTTGTCTGTGTTAAAAATCTATGAGTTTTGTCAGTCTTCACAGCTAAGAAACTCTTAAACCACAAAGCAGGACAATACATTTCATAAGGCTAATTAATCTTATAATTTACAGTAGTTTACTGAAGTAATGGTAAACATGTGCTGCATACCCTGTTTTACATTGCTTTTAATTTAGATTTACCTTACACAGTTCATTGACAGTAAGGTTAGTGAAGGGACTAGGAAGGAAATTTACTGGAAGTGACCTAACAAGAGAGTGAATATTTAAGGTGAAGAAAAGATATCTAATCAGACAAGTACACGACATTATGATGATCACAGGGATTCAATTAAAGCATAAGAGTGAGTTACATGGTTTGTAAATTATGCAGTCAAGTCTGAACGATACATAATACATCCCATCTTTTACTCCTTGTTAGATTTTTGCAAAGAAAGAAATCATGTGCCTAATGCCAAACACTTACTTTAATGAAAAATATAGCATGGTTTTCAAGCTAATAAAACCAGAAATCTCTGAGGAGATAACAGTCTAGAGGCTATGTATATTTGGCAATCCCTAGAATAAGTAAGGACATAGATATTTTTCACGTGTTTATTTATATTCCATATGTATTCTTCTAATGTTACTTTTTACATTGAAGTTCAAGAATTTGTGTCATTATGAAAAATGTGTTTATTAGTGACCTATTAGAGGTGCATTTTCCCATTGTTTTAAAGGAGAGGAGGCACCTGAGTCCTATTTAATGTGCTTTATTTAGATCTCCTGTGCTTTTTTACTATAATAAAAATATATTACTAGACTTACCTGATATATTGTTTTCAACATTACAAAGTTACATAAGAGAATCCCCTTGTACTTAAAGAAAAATGCAATTATTTTCCATTCTGAATCTTCAGACTGCTGTTTTAGAAAATCATATCTGATTATTTGCTCAGCAGAAGATTATTGAGTTGATTTTGCTGTGATTTTACTTAACAAAGCTTCAACTGAATTCCTACTGTGGAGTCCAAAAAAGGTAGAGAGATATAAATGATACATTCAAACTGTGATTTTTGCGAACAGGGCCATCAATGCACCCCTCGGAGCTAATAGCGGAGATGAGAAACAGTGGGTTTGCGCTGAAACAAAATGTACTGGGGAGAAACTTGACCGCAAATGATCCATCACAGGTAATATCTTTTTACCAGTAAGCTGAAAATGTCTATAAATCTAAATGTGATTGCTTGTGAATTGTTACTTAATGTTTTCAAATATGCATATCCATAGGAAAGCTGAATAGTTATACCAGTAGAAAAATGTCAAAAAACTTAGAGTTTTCCAGATTTGTTTCATACAGAATGGTGAATCATAAATTACTTCTTTTAAAACCACTTATAATAAATTAAATCCCTCTTCTTGGTGACTAGAAATTGAATTTTTTATAAAGGGGTGGTTAGGGCTTCTGCTGCATACTTGTAATTCAGTGCTACCCTTAGGATAAAGTTTGAGGCAATATGCAGAAATAATTACTGCCAGGAATGCTATATCTGAAGGGGTTTTTTTACTTGATTCACTATTGTTCCAGTTATTATTTCTGGGGGTGAAAATGGTTCAATTGCCTTTACTTAGACTACGCAAAGTGTACTACTAAATGAGGTGCTTTGATAAAAGTGTAAAATGAAAGATTAATATACACTCCTTGAAATAACCTTTGTTCATAGGCAGGATAGTCAAACCACTAGTAAAGAGGGGATGACTACAAGCTGGTCTTGAAATCTTCAGTAAATCAACAGTTCATTGTGCCTCTGCAGATGGATGTACCTTTGCCTTTAAAAAGCTATGTACCCCGAAAAATGTAGCATATGGGCACTGTTAAATGAATCACGTTGATATCAGTATGTTTGCTTTATGTTAGGTGTGCTGGGGTTTCTTTGTAAGAGCTTTTTAGTCTTTATTTCTTCTTTCGTCTTCTGAGTGTGGCTAAAATTAAAAACATCACTGTGGAGAACTGTAGTGTACCAGATGCACATAATTTGAGGAATTCAGGGTCTTCAAAGTAGTTTTGCTTTGCTGATTGCGTTACTGTATGTAGATTATATGATTACAGTATTTTGCATTGCTAGAAGACTTTGTGCACATTTAAAGACTAATAACACAACAGTGAAGTAGATGTGTTACCCATTTTCCTAATGACTAAACCGAGACAGAAAAGTAATTTGCTTAAATTACTCTGAGTTTGAGCAGGACTAGTGTCTAACCTATTCATCCAAGTGTGATAGCAATGGAGTGACTTATCCTGGGGAATCGTGGGCTCCAAAATTGGCTCATTTTCATTAACTATTTCAGAAATGTTTCTTTCCTAACACCTACTCAGCTCTGAGAGAGAATGTCGGGGTTTTTCACTTGATAGTGGGTATTCTGCTCTAACCAAAGTGTCATAGGCTGACTTAGTAATACAAATATATTTCGGTCTGTGCAAAAATAAGGTACATAGAAGCACCATTTTAAAACAGAAATCTGAATGAAGTTATTATTTTTATACATAAGAATTTAATGGCTTACTGCATTTTTCTAGGAGTTTGTTACAAGTGAAGGAGATGATGATCCAGAAGTTGAATTTTTAAAATCACTGTCAACCAAACAAAAACAGAAACTTCTAAGGTACGTGTGGTACCTAGTGGAGGGGATATGTATCAGCAGTAGTTCTGACTACATCCATCATTGCCACTGTAACTCTTTGGTGCCATTTAGCACCATCAGTACAGAAGAAAATCAGTTCAGTTTAACATACACTTGACCACAAATGGCATTATGTAGCACGATTTTTTAATCTGCTTATTTTAATCTAGTTTTGATGCCTTTGACTGGGGCTCATTTCCAGTTTAACTGGGATGCTGAACTACTAATTGGCTCACTAAAGATGCTGTGCTGCTATTTTAAAATATTATTCTGCACTCCATTGTTTACAGTATCTTCTTCTATGATTAAAAATTCTGTGTTCTTGTTTACTGGTTTACAACTTGACAAAGTTTGTCTTCTCCCTGTGGCTGAACTGAACCTGACCCTGCACCCCAGGGCCAAGGTTGGCCCAGCTGCACCCTGTGCTTGTGCCAGGGTTTGCAGTTCACTGCTCCCTGTGGGTGTGAGTTAATGAGGTTCCCGTGCTTTGCTTTTATCCAACTGATTTTGTGTGCCAGGTGACTTAGATTTTTTTTCTCTCTTAATTTGCAACATTATCCTGAAATAACCTCAAAATGTTTAAAATCAAAAATACTAACTACTGACATGTAGATCCCGTACAAGCATACAGATAAAACAAGCTTTTAGGTTAAAAGATGTCATGTATGTGGGGAGTGGGAGGAGGGGGAGAAGGTGAATGGCTAAGCAGGTACCTGAGTAGGTAGGTACATATGGTATTCACATATGTAATAAATAATTCTCTGAAAATAGTTGGCATATTTTATGTTCCTTTTAAGTAAGGAATGTGTATGTAGTTAGAGTAACTTAAAATGTTATTTTTGTTTGAACTTCTGCTGGCCCAACACATTGAAATTTTTATAATCCTTTATATTTTAGAAGTTGAAGTTTACTAAATATTTAGGTCCTTTAGGCTTTACTAGTCTGAAGGGATTTTTTTTAATACACTGGAAACAGTTTCACTATTCAGTCTCTGATTTTCTGAGCATAAATAAGAAAGCAAAGTAAAAACTATTTGAAAGTAGCCAAACAGCAGTGAATGCATGTGTATGATGGAATATTGTATATTTACAGATAGCAAATGTAAGTTTCTAGTTGTGAAAAAAAGAGGTTACTGGGAATATCTGTATTATTTGCCTAAAGAACTCGAAGATGTATGTTTTAGTATCAGTTTTCATCAATAGTAGAAAATGAATACTGATTGCATTTTTTCATTTTCAAAATACGTTTTTAAAATGCACAAGCTAAAGCAGCAGTGGTTTTCTAAGGTCTCCAGAGCAGCCTGACAGGGGGAAAAAAAGCACTACTGAATGTATTTATTCCTAGTTACAAGGCCCAAATTGACATCTCTTACTTATCTTTTTGAAAATTAAAGAATTAAAAAATCATATTACTCCTGTTTTGAGGGAGCAGCTGTGGATTACATACTATGGGTAATGTCAAGTTAGAAGTTTTAAAGTGAAACTTTGCTGGAAAAGGAAAATAATTCAATATATTTTTATGGAAATGAAAGTATTTACTGTGTAGGTCATCAGAAGTAGTGAACTTTAAAAGACAATGACTTTGTAATCTAGTATATCTTAACTTTGTAATGTAGTATATCTTAACATGTCTGATCATGCTGCTCCTTTATTTTGAAAATAAAAGGAAGTTGGATCGTCTAGAGAAGAAAAAGAAAAAGAAAGATAGAAAGAAGAAAAAGCAGCAAAAGAAAAAAAGCAAAAATAAACACAAGAAACATAAGATGAGATCCTCTTCCTCATCCTCCAGTGAGACTTCAGTAAGCAGCAGTGACAGCGAGACTGACAGCAGAGATAAAGCAGCACAAAAGAAGATGGATTCTAAGAAAAGAAAAAAAGACAAGTTTTCAGAGGCTAGCAGCAGCAGCGATTCAGAAGGAAAGGCAAAAATGAGGAAGGAAAAACTTTATGAAGATCTCTCCAGTAGTCACGGTAACAAGGACAAAGATAGGGAGAAGTACGAGCTTTTAAAGCGAGATAGTTCTGCAGAGAACAACAAATGGAACTCCTGTGAGGGGGAAAGAAAGTCCACAAGCAGATACCATAGCACCAACACGAGAGAGACTGAAAGAAAGGAGAAGGATAGTAGAAGCCAAAACATGAATGAAGGGAGCAGGAGAAGCCTGTGCTCAAATCACAGCAGTTCCAGGCAAAGGCACATAAGAAGAAGTCCAAGTCAAAGCCCTGGTGAAGAGCGGCACAGGAAAAATGAAACCAGAAGCCCCAGCACAGATGTACACAGAGAGAAGAAAAAATGTAGAGAAGGCTATGGGGACAAGTGCAGTAAAGTGGAACACAGAGAAAGGAGCAGACGCAGTAGAAGCAGAAGCAGAGAAAGGAAAAAAAATAGATAGTATAGAGGACAGGTGCAAACAAGAATTTCTCTGGGTTTTGATGAATACCTTTAACAAGGGCTCAATTACATACTGCTGTTCATTTTCCAACCTCTGTAACTAGCATATTTCCTACATAAACCCAACAGCATCAGTTCTATCGTGTTGGAATATTTGTAAATTAGGTATAAATGTTAAGGTATTTTTTTACTGTCTAAATATGCTTATTGGCAAATACCTCTTATATACATGCAGTAATTCATAGACCTGATTTTAGGATTTTAAAATATTTAAAAGCAGTATGCGTTACTCTTGGTTTCATCCATGATGATTTCTGTTTAGATGCAGCTGTGAGGAAGAAGAAGCCTGCAATATGCTGAATGCTAACAAACATTTGAGATAGTTCTGGATAAGATCACTGCTTCAGCTATCAAAGCATTGTCTTGTAGAGGGTTTTGTTTTTTTCATACGGAAACATTTTTCCTGAAGTTCCCTGTAAGAGATCAATTTCATGAGTTAAAACAACAGAGAGACATAGTTCACATAAGTGTATAGCCAACATTTTTTGGCCTCCTGCAGTGTACAGCTTGGTCAGGGCTATCTAAACATCTTGAACCCCTGTTGGTATGTGTCAGTACAATGTCAAGTTATTGTTCAATAATCTCTCAAGACATGAAAGGAATATTTACTGCCTCAACTGTTTCAGGTATTTCATTGTTTGTGGTAGTAAGTTAGTGTAAATAGTCATCCTTTTGTTTTCATGAACCTTTTTGTTGTTTTAGTGATTCAGTCATTTTCTGCATACATTGTTACGAAGATGAACTTACCTAATAAAATACCTTATTCTTTAAAACTGGTAATAATTGCCATCTTCTTCAGAGTTCTGAGTCAGTACAAATGCACAAGGCAACACTTCACAAGGTTTTTATTGCAAAGGAAAGGCTTCTCTGCCCTTTCAGGATGGCAGATGGAAGTACATTAGTTAGTGGACACATGAAACAGTCACTGGGCTCAGTATTCCAGCAACTTTCTTACCCTCCTCACTCACAGGACAAATGGGACTATCTTTTATTACCAGTCCACTTCTACTTCACTCAGAAGATTTTCAGCACTGCACAGAGTATAATAATACATGGTGAAAGTGACCTGGCTTATCGTTTAAGTGCATGTGAAGAGTTTGAAAGGATGAACCATTAAGGGATGTCACTTTTTCAATGTGTCTGCATTAGGTTGCTCTGGACATTCTTGCTGAAGTAGCTGGGAGTTAAAGAGCCCCTGCAGTAGAGTCAGCCCCCCTATATTGATGTGTGGAAGCTCTGATTTAGAAAGAACAGGAGGAGACTGCCAAAATACCTGTTTTAGCAATCTAAACAAAACTTCTCATGAAGGATTTATTATCCTTCTGTGTAAGAGAGGACAGAGTAATGTGATAGGGGAAAAGGCGTATTCTGGTGGAAAATTTTCATGTTAAGTGCCGCAGGAAAGATAGGAATAACTGTAAGGTGCCTCCGTTCCAAAGGAGGGTCTCTCCAGTTGTTTTGTGTTTGGCTCAGGAATCTGCCAACCACAAAGCAATTGACTCCCACCTGAAGAAGGGTGGACAGCTCGACATCCGCAGCTCTGCGCTCTTTTGTGGGCTCTGCACTTTACTGCTTTCCATGTAGTTAAACAGTGTACTATGTCTATCCTGCCTTTTCACATAGGAAAAGACTGGCAGAAAAATCATGACATTTTGGATGTATCTGTCTCAGACTACGTGTGGAAGAGCTTTGAAACAAACCAGTCATCCTGCCAGGGGAAGGTTGGTGCGGCTGTGGAGGCAGTGTCTCACTGCTCCCCGTACCTTCCCTAGGCCAGTTTGTGTCCCCTCACCGGTACGGAAGCGACCCTCGGGGCCCAAGACGGCGGCTGC
>NW_008238358.1:5532521-5532992 GCF_000691975.1 Corvus brachyrhynchos
CGGGGCGGGCAGGGGCGACGGGGAGCTTCGGGCGAGGGGTCCCGGGCCGTTTTTCGGGCGTGCCGCCCCGCCGGACCCGTGGCTTAGAATTAGCACTGGGCAATAAATTATTGCTACTCTGAAAGTAAATAGACGGGTGACTCCCAGATGGGGCTCCTGCTCGGATCGGTACAATAAATATCCCTGAAGGAAGCTCTCTATTTATGTTGTCATTGATTAATTCTCGCTACCTCATTTGATTTCGATTTAGAACGATTTGATTCTAATTTAATTAGCATGTAATTTGGATGTACATAATTACTGTAATTATGACATTCAGGTAAGGCAGCTTTAGGCTGAAAGGCAGTTTCAAATTTTCTAGCAGCCTACTTTGTGCCGGGGAGCGGACAGGGACCCCGCGCCCTGCCAGCCAGGTACCAATTAGCACATCTCGGGAGCAGCGCTGCCGCGCGTTTGTGGAACAACAGCGGC
>NW_008238358.1:5533404-5534614 GCF_000691975.1 Corvus brachyrhynchos
AGCGCCTCTAGGTGGCGCCCGGCAGCCGCCGTGCAGCCCGCGCGGGGCAGCGCCGGGAGCGTCCCGGTGTGCGGGCTCAGGCTTGTTCCTGCTCTCCTTTTTGTAATGTGTGAAGGATGTTATTCCTTGAGGAAATTTGTAGCTAAATTATTCTTACTTAAAATAAACACTTAGCGCACCAATTACTCAAAGGGGCGGGCTGTCTGTTAGTTTCCCTTCATCTGCGTTTTGGAAGGGTGGGAGAGGATCCTGGCGAACAGATAATGGCTGCAAATAAATTACAGCTCCCGCAGATAAAGTTTCCATTTGAATTGAAAGACGCAATTAAGAAGCTGTCCAGGCACGAGATCGGGTGTTTATATATTATCTCATTAGAACAAAAACATTAATGTTACCTTTTAAGTGTAAAACGAGCCGCTGGGTCTGTAACTCGCCGCAGGGGGCAAGGGACACGCTTCCTGCGGACGGGCGACCTGGCGATCGAATGACGTGTATTAGATAATGTCTCCTGGCATTTTACCTTCTCTCCCGTCTGTGGTGGTTGCTGTCGCTGGCTGGTTGTTTGCCGTGTTTTAACGGGTTCGCGGAGCCGGGTTGAAGTTGCTGTCCGCGAGGTGTGGGAATGGGCAGCAGTAGCTGGAGCAGGATGTAAATGGGAGCTAGGCTCAGCTCACGAGCAAGCCCAGGGTGAGCGGGGCCAAGGCGGCGGGGAGCCCGGCTTTCCCTGTGCCTCCCTTCCCGCCGGAGCCCGAGAGGGCACCCCTCTTGTTCCCGGTGCTCTCCCGCTCTCGGGTTAACGTCCTCTTACTAAAGAGGTGAACTACTAAAGAGGTGATTCAAAGACCGAAATCAGATTTATTTCTCGGTTCTCCCACCGTTTGTTCGTTAGGTATTTTTGTGTAGAAGTTCCCCAGACCATATAATTATCTCCAACATTTACGAAAGAATGGTGTCATTTATTTTTTAAAAAGGTGACACGCTTTCTGTTTTCTCGGTTAAACGAACCGGCTCTGCGGCCCAGAGCTGCTCCCTTCCTCGTTTCTGGGGAGTCTGTAAGTGATGGACGTTTTCTGACCCGAAGGGGCAAAGGCAATGCAAAGAGGTCCTTGATCACTGAGCTGAGAATTGTAACCCCGGCCTGGCAGCAACTGGACCTGGATGGTGTCCTTTGATGTGTTTTATTATAAATCGAAAACAAAGCTGACTCCTG
>NW_008238358.1:5534749-5537046 GCF_000691975.1 Corvus brachyrhynchos
GTGCCCGCCGCCCGAGCGCGTCCCCCGCGCCCGCTCCCCTCCCTTGCCCGCGGGGAAACCTGACGGCACCCGCCCGGGGGCGGGAGGAAAGACACCTTGCCGGGATGCTTTTGGCCAGGAAAATTCCGGAGCGGCTCCCGGGGAAGGTGCTGTCGGCAGCTGGGATGCGAGGTGCCTCTTTTGTGCAACAGTGGCGCGGAGGAGGTGGGACGCGGTTATTAGTATTCACGGCAGATGTATTTTCTTTAACGCAACGTCTTTATTCCAGTTGGTGGTCGACAGCAGAATCCGTTTCCCGATGCTATTAGCATTCCCCGTTTTATGGAGGATTAAAATATTTGTATTCATCCAATCTGTACCGGGCAGAGTAAATTAACTTTTTTTTTCCCTCACCCTCTTTTTTTTTTTTTTTTTTTTAATAACACAATTATCTCATTTAACAATTTGCCTTTAAAAAAATACTGTGGCTGTTAGGTTGGTGGTCAGGAGACAAAGGGAGTGAAAATAATTTTCATTTCAATAATTGCCTTCTGGTCAATTTAACTGTGCCTTATTTTGAAAGAGCCTGTCTAAATGAGATTCCTGTCCCAAATGTGTTCCCAGGCCTTAGCCCAGCCTTTAATTATTCCTGAGTTTTTTTCTTCAGAATAAGACGCTGCACTGAGTAATCACAAAGAAGTCAGAGAGCATCCTTGAACCTTTTCAATAGCAGAGCCACTGATATTCAAATAACATGCAAGGACCATTTGACTGCATGGGGACATAAGCATTTCCAATTCACTATTTGCATAGATCAACTGTCTTTGAAAAGGAAAGGAGCAGTTGTCTTCCATAACATTAAAAAGCCTAGTTATCAAATCAAGTGCTTAGTTTGGGGCTTTTAAAACGTTTACATTTTATCTTAGGTTGCCCTTTACCGTTTGACATGCAAATTTGGTGCAGTTAATTTGGACAATTAAAAGGATCTTCAAGGGAGCTTTGTCACCGAGAATATTCGGAGTTTTCCCCGTGGACCAGCTGAGATAAAGTTGGCCAGAACAAATGATGTCTAGGAGATTAATTAGATATTTGATAAGACATGAATCCCTAATAAGGGAATACAAGGCACAGGGGGCTGCTGTGTGCTCTAAGTCAAAATTAATAACATTTAACAAGATTTTCATTTAGGCATGAAATGTCTTTTCCGGAGTATTGACTCTAGCGATTTATTCCCTCGAGATCACCTCCCAGCCTAGGCAGCCTTGTGGCGCTGAAGGCTTTTAAAATTAAATAAATAGTTCCTCAGCACAGTTTGCCTTCACTCGATTTTGGGGACGGTTTCACCAAAGACGCTTAGGTCTCAGCATGGTTCCCAGCTGTAGCAGGGCTTAGACTCGGTTAAAATTTGTTTGGTTTTTTGGGGGGGTTTTGGTTTGTTTTTTTTTTAAGTAAACCAAAGCAAAGGCGGTTTGAAAAGAGTGAGCAGAGTGGTTCAGTGCGCCCGGCTCGGGGGCCGGTCCCATCCCCTCCCAGCTATAATTGCTGGCTGTATTTTTAATCACAGTGACTGTAAGAACGATGGAAAGGGGTGCGAGGGCTCCCACTGAAAAAGTGACCCCTGCGAGGACTGGGCGGGGGGAAGGAGGGGACACGAAGAAGAACAAACCCGTGAGTATATTGTTCAGAGTCCTTTAATAATACCAAAATGAAAATATGTCAAGATTTTTTCCATACAGATAAACGCATTTAATTTCTTTAAGAGACCTTAACTTATGTGTGTTTGAGTGAAGTGTTAACTCAACATTTTAAATATCTTTTACATATATACTGACTTCCACAAAGTGCATCAGAAATTTAAAATTAAAAAAAATTAATCAGAACCCCAAAACCTCCCTGAATTTCAGGAATTCACCAATTAAAAAAAAAAATCCCCAAACCCCCTATCAGATCAACATTTACAAGAAAAATAAGGGAACACGATCTGGTTTTCTTTTTTTTTTTTTCTGTTTTTCTTCTTTTTTGAACCCTATTTATACAGATGTTTATGAGATACAGAGGGACCGTCTCAGAGTTGCAGCTGTATTTCTCACCTTAAGCCTCTCTTAGGATGCTTGCCTTCCAACAGAAAGAGAAAAGGGAAACAGAAGAAAGTGTTTTTTGTTCTGTTTTTCTTCTTTTTTGAACCCTATTTATACAGATGTTTATGAGATACAGAGGGACCGTCTCAGAGTTGCAGCTGTATTTCTCACCTTAAGCCTCTCTTAGGATGCTTGCCTTCCAACAGAAAGAGAAAAGGGAAACGGAAGAAAGTGTCACTC
>NW_008238358.1:5538375-5538962 GCF_000691975.1 Corvus brachyrhynchos
CGGCTCAACGAATGGTACCGCGGAAAAGTTTTCTCTTATTTTGGAGGAAGGCTCCAGCCCTGCCACTCTCGGCACAACTCGTTTTCCGCCGGGGACCGGTCTGATCGCTCGAGAGACTTACATCGCAAGCGGGTCCCGACGGAGACAAGCGACACGCGTGTTCCGAGAGGGCTGCTCGAGCGTACCGCCGTTAAACCAAAAATCCCGTGGGAACGAAATGCGGCGTCTCCTCGAGCAGCCGTACAGGAGCGACGGAAAAAAAGAGATGGCAGCAAGGCGAACAGTGTGCGGAGCCTTCCTACCGTCGCCTCGCGCAACGCCGGGCTGGCGAAAATCTTTGGAAACCGAGCGTAGTTCTAGTTAAAAAAAAAACAAACAAAAAAATCCCAAACCAAACCAACAGCAAAACAAAAGAAAGCAGAAGCAGCGCGGCTTCTCTCCGGCCCAACGAGTTTTCAGGCTAAACTCTTTGGGAACGACCCGATGGGCAGCCCGCAATGAAATCCCCCGAGGCGGGTCGGGATCGCCTCCCATCCGCGGGTCCACGCGATTTGCGCAAGGGGCAGCCCTGCGGCGGCGAGCACAGA
>NW_008238358.1:5539634-5541247 GCF_000691975.1 Corvus brachyrhynchos
GAGGGCTGGTGTCACGCCTGACGCCGCTCCGCCGGCGCCTGTAAACTGTGCAGGAGGTGTCCGATGCCCCGCTGCTGGTGTAGTCACCTGCGATCCTCGCGACCCGTAAACCATACCTGTGTCGCCTTTATTCAACAGGCCCTTTGCCTCCTTTTCTGGCCATTTGGGAGCTGTCCGTGTTGGATACAAATAACCTAACAGCACCTAATGACATTCTGGGAAAACACGTTAAATTTTTTTTTTTGTTTTCATTACTAAATGCTAGAAGTGATTTCGTGCACAACGTATTTCTTACTTCCATTGCAAAAGGAACTGAGGAGGCTTTGTGGTTATATAAAGTGCCAAAAAATTCTAAAGCCAGGGAACCGCCAGACATCCCTTTGCTCTCGTACCAGGGCGGGAGAGGGGACGAGGGGCATTTGACCTCCTGTCTCTTAAGACAGAGGATATTATTTTACAGAGTAATCGCCAGCAAAGCAAAACACTTTGAAAGTCAAATTCACAGCCTGCAGCACGTTTTTCAAGCCTCATATACTCCCGTGGAAGCAGTGCTGCTAATGGCAGAAGGCTTGCTCCCTCCTAGCAGTGCTAGGGCGCTGCTGGAATAAGCCTCCCTAGCACTTGCCTGTGGCCTCTGCACTGTGCACACTCCACGCACCCAGTGAGCGACAGAGACTTTACCTGCTCTCTGCATGTGCGAAATGTAAGTCCAAACCTCGGCTCCTCAATGTCTTGCGAGCTAGTCCCTTTGATTTGTAATTATTGGAGGCTTCTTAAGTAATTGGCTAGAGCTTGCCCGTACTGTGCCCGCGGAAGATCAATAGGCGTGCAACTTTTCATCATCGCGGTCGGCTCTGTGAGAATGGGAATAGGAGCTTTTCCCCTTCCTTTTTGCCGTTCCCAGTGCAGCTGAGTACAATTCTGAACCAGAAATATGATGAGTGCGTTCAAGCAACGCCGGGCCCTTGCTCTGCATTTCAGTCAATATTTCCTTCTTCTCGGTGCCGCCTCAGCCATCCAGTGTAAAACCTTCTAGCAGATGCAAAATAGGCATCCCTTAGGAGCAAGATGGAGAAACCGGGAATTTATGATTTCGCTTTCCTTTACATGTTTTTATATATATATATATATATTTTTTTTTTTTTTGTATGTGTGTGTTTAAATAAGGTGGGCATTGCGTTTTCTCCTACACTGTGTTATGCAACCTACAGGACGACTGCCACGCTAGGAAGGATGTCCCTGGAGATTATCTTTTATTTAAACGTCTAAGGCTATTTTCAAAGGGCGCTCGCCTTTTTGTTGCCGCGTATTAAACAGAGTCGGGGCAGTAGGAGAAAATACTGTTCTGCCCTTAATTCTTTCCACATTGACTCGCAGCCGGCGCAGGGGTCCGGGTAGAGCATGGCAAACCCTTCCTTCGAAAGGTCTGCCCGGAGCAGATCCTGAGCGGCGGCTGTACCCAGGGGGGCTGTAGCGCTCGGCGGGTGGAGGCGGCAGAAAGGCGGTGGCGGGGGGAGCGACATAAGCCCCGCGGGTGAGGCAAGGAGTCCGACAGGGGCACCCGGGAGCCGTCGCCCAACAGGTGACTCCTTACTTCCCTCCTTCCTTCTTTC
>NW_008238358.1:5541324-5544014 GCF_000691975.1 Corvus brachyrhynchos
CAAGTGGCAGCGCGGCGCTTCTGGCCAACCCCAGGGCGGTGGGGGGAGAGGGTCTTTCCTCTCATCTTGTGGAAAGTCATCAATAAAATACGGCTGGAAGGCAGATCGAGAGCGTGACGTTTAAAAATGTTGCCTCTACATCAGCGAGTAAAGGCATCCGCTGCCCGCTTGCGCTCCCACAGCAAAGTGGGGATTCTGCTGTGCCTGAAGACTGGCGGGTGGCTCTGCCTGCCGCACATCCATCTCTTCGCCCCTTTGTAGTCGGAAAAGTAACTAAAACCCGCAGGAACGAGGCAGGCGGTGGAAAGGCTGAGCGAATGGCGGCGGAAGGGGGAACGCTGCTAAAATCTTTAGGGGGTCAAGTATTTTCTGACAGATTTTTTTCATACTCCAAAAATCGAGTTTTTAAACAAAGATCAATGTGTTATGCTAAAGTGTTGAGCTGACTGTTAAAACATTTGGGGGGATAATGACAATGTAACAAAGGCCTGGTTTGGAGTGAATCATCACCCTTTTAAAAGTTAAAGCAATTTTCAGGAGAATAGCTTTCAGCAAATGCTTTACATTATTCAAAACGGCCAAATAATGCTCTATTATAGAGCCTGAATGCTGCCAGTCAGCCCATAAGTGCAATTTGTGCAAAGGCTCGGTGCCTTATCTCCACTTCTTTATAAAGAGGTGAATATAAAACAATTTCTTCCAAACCCAGACAGAGAGCACGAAAATTGCTTCCCTTTCTGCAATCAGGGCAATTTAACTGGAGTGCAATTAGCACTATTAAATGTCGATTCTGCATAAACAAATCTGACTAAGAAGCGAAAGTGGGGTGAGAACCTCATATAAACTGAAACTGATTTTTTAAAATTATGTATCCGGGTCCTTTACAATTGATCCGTGACGTTTTCATCTTGGAATATATTTACATCATAAATACATTACAGTTAAATCAACATAAATCTAAAAAAAAAAAAAAAAGAAAATCTCAATATGAATACTAATAACGAATAGCCTAATTAAATGCAACAGTTCACTTCCTTTGAACAATATTGTTTGCCATCTTCTCTCTACGAGTGTCTTTTGATCTGTGCAACTACTAAAGTTGCTGTCTTTAGGAGGTAGAGCTGGGAAACAATTCGTTCATTACAGATGGTTGGGAAGCTCCTGGGTTTATATTCAAGAGCATCAGATGAAATGGCTCGTCTGTTCAAAAAGAGCTCTGGGAAAGAGCTGCCAAATATTTTCCAAATAAATCGATTTAGCAGCAGTTAAATGTAAGGTTGCTGTACAATCTCCCCTGCTTCCTAGGAGGGGCACGGAGTTTTACCCAAGGGTGTTAGGGGTGGGAAGGGGGCAAACCCTTCCAAGTTTAAGAGAAGCAGCCTAATTTTCTGCCAAACAGAAGGGATGTGGGCAGGAAACAGGCAAACTGCTCATTGCCGAGATAAATGATTGCGTCCTGCCAGATTTTTTTTTTTTTTTAGCAACAGTTCTTCCGTGCGAAACCCCCTCCCCCCCTCAATTACACTCTTCATTTACGTGGTCTAGAAACCAGCATTGATTATCAGAGCAACTCAGAGGGGTACCTGGTGATAAATTAATAACTTCAGTTAGGAAAAGGCTTCCCCGCTATTCTGCCCAAGACTAGATACTACAAGGGGGAAGGATATATAGAGATAGTGTTTAAATACAGACCTTGGTGCCTGTTGAGTCCACTGAATTCTTTCCACTGCAGAGTTTTTAATTTGTGGGTAAAGACGAAGTGCAGCTTTTGATTAGAAGGAAATCTTTTATAGCTAATAAAAAGGGGATGAACGCTGGGATCAAATAGATCATGGAAATTAAATGAAAATTATGGCACTCTCCCACAATTTCTGCTTGATCTTTCATATGATGTTTGTTACATGGTGCACTCCCCTCTCCTCCTGCCCCCTGCACACTGAGCCCCGAGGTGGAGCATCAGGCTGGGCTTTCATCTTTTCCTCGATCTTTAAGGTGACACTATTTAGGAGTAGCAGGGAGACCCATATTATCCTGTGTTTAAAAAATCTGCACAATAGTTTCAGAAATCCTGTCGCCTACTGAACGCAGTCAAAAGCGTGTCTGTGGAATTAATTCTCTTCCGCTAAATTTATTTGGACCGTGTATTTTAAAGCTCCCTTGTTCTGTTTATCTCAGCCGGAGACACGTTAACAATTCAAGGGAAGACTAGTGTCAAAGGAAGGAAGGTGACTGCAGACTGGATGATGATTTTAATTACTACAATTATTGGGAGATTATTCAACAGCATCATAGATTTGTTTTCTGCCTTGGTAGGAAAGTCTGAGGAACATTGTGCGAAGAGCATTGTACGAGGATTTTACCTCTTGGTTCACATGCTTTCCAGTGCTGTTACGATGCATAGGTTAGGCATGACAAGCTCAGACTGCAGCAGGTTGGAAATTCAGCCAGTGCTAGCGTTCAGAAAGCTTTCTTAAAACGCAGGTGTTTCTAAATAGAAAGAGTTTAATTAGTAAACGCTTGCACCCAACGTTTATAGAGCGTGAAACCGCCTTTCCACCCAAGTCCATTAAAGCAGCTCTGCTGACTCGGTAATGAGGTGTGTGCGGTGAGCAGGGCAGCGGCGGCTGGGACGGCGAGCTCGGCGGTCTCTGGCAGCGCCCAGCCCGGCCCGGCCCGGCCCGGCCCGTTCG
>NW_008238358.1:5544030-5566543 GCF_000691975.1 Corvus brachyrhynchos
CGGGCGAGCAGGGGAGCGGCCGGGTGCCTCACCGGAGCAGCCTCACCGCGGAGGACTCCTGTCCCCACATTTCTCCTAGCATCCCGCTTCCGGTACCCTCCTAGCTTTTCATACCGCGTTTTTAGCCAGGCGTGACTCAGAGTGTTGATTGTGATTAAGCAAGCTGTCTATCTACAGATAGAGATATGTGGCAGTGTAATAGGCAGGATGATTGACATTACAAAGTTCCCTTCGGTCCACAATGACCAATAAATCCTCCTGCAGCTTTTGCCATTTAATGAATTGCTGGTTTGGTAGAGGAAAATATGCCAAACCCCCGTTCCTGTGTTCCCTTCTCCCCCCTCACCCTGTCCTGGGATTAGGGCAAGGAAAGAAGGGGAGCCGTTCATTATGCTCTTTCTGTGTTCTGTAATTACTGGAACTCAGGCTTAAGGTGAATTTCAGCTCAGATCATGAACCATTTCACGTTCAGATGCAAGCTTGCAATACTTTCCTAGTGGCAATTAGGAGCCTATTACAAGCCATTAGATTGATCAATGTACCTTAAACAATGTGAATGATTTATATGGCAGAGAAAAAAACCTTCTTACATCCATTGTACTGTTCCAGCGACCAACCTGGCCCTGTGTCTCCATTCATCACAGCTTTAAACAACAAAAGCAATTTATTTAGAAAAACTTAAATGCAAAGAAACAGGCTCAGTTCTTCGTCATGTAGGGCATCTGAGCTTTATCTCTTTATTGTCAAGAGATGTAGGCTGGAAGAATTCAGATTTGTGGGGGAAAAAGGGAGGGGTGGATTTGCTGGTTTCCAAATTGATTAATTCACCTTGTACCTGAAAGAAGGAAACAAAGAGATCCCTGACTACTTCCTAAAGAAGACACTAATCTGCTGTGCATACGCAACACAAGGATGAAAGCAGTGGTTTACACATATATTCAACAAAGTGTTTGGTTAGATTATTGTAGCCTTTTAATGACAGCAGGGACACAGAACCACAATCCCTGGAAGTTCCAAGACAACTAAGGAGTGGAAAGCAGGCTGGGATGTGCCAGCTGATGGAGGGACAGGGTAGGTGCAGTCTTCTCCACCACGGATGATTGTTCTAACCATTCTACAACTAAGAAACTACAAAATATCAGCTGCTATGAAAGCCAGAGCTGGTACCCTGTAGGCCTTGGGTCTGTCTTTGCCTCCCTTCAGAAGACCCAGGGAACCTCTCACACCTGGAAAATTCCTCCTAGCTCCTGGCAACCCCAGAGAGAAGGGTTGGGAGAGACTGGTGACTTTGCGCTTGCCACCAATTTGTTAGGGGGATAGAGATTCAGTTCAGATGGAACAGGACCATGATTTGCTATTCATTGAACAGATGCCCTCTGTTTCTTGCATTTTCCTTACCTTTTTGCTAAGCTTATTCACCTTGATACTTAGCACTCCAAAATTAGTCTTCTCTATACATACCAAGTGACTTAATGAATCTTTGGCTTGGCGTTAAACAGTTCTGACATGCTCCAAATTGAAACTGCTGAGAAACAAAACCCCACACATGTGAACTAACTAAGCCATTCTTTAAAATGCGACTTTAATGGGACCAGTGTAACTGGTGACAGTGTTTGTTAGAAAAAAAGCCAAAACATCTGTAAGTCTTGGTTCAGCTGGAAATTTATTTTGGAATATCATATGAGAGAGAATGTTATTAATTTAAGATTCCAATTATTATTTGTGTTTCAGCTACAATCTGGTCTCTGGAAATTGCTGCAATGCTTGTCAAAAGTCACTGTTTTATCCCATAATTTTCTGCAAGGATGTAAGCATAGAGCTCCTCAGTATCAGTGCAAAGAAAAGAAACAAGGGATGGGTGTTAAGTTCTATCAAGAGATACAGCTCTTTTACTACAAAACGTGGATACAGCCATTCCTGATTTTCAAAGTTGTCCATATAGGATTGATAGTATTCACTTATTTAGTTATCAGCTGCTTGCTTTCTTGCTAGAAAGGATTAGTAAAACAAAATATCAACCATGTAAAACCAAATGATAATTTCAATAGGAATAAGAGCTGTCCTCCCCCTTCCCCAAAGGAGATCCCACATAAAGAAGAGCATTTATGTTGAGAGAAGACCATTTCTCTTCAGTCTGTCACATACTAAACCCAGTTCTTCCCTTTCTTGTAGACCCTACGCTATCAAGAGCTTAACCCATAGAATCAGCAGTGTGTCCTGCTTACCTTAAACTTGTTTTTTATCATGGAGGAGACATCAAAGAAGAATAAAAGTTCTGGAGGCCTCTTTCAAAGATTTTGTAGAGATTGTCCATTTAGTCACATTGTGCTTTAAAGTCCTTTTCCTTTTCCAAAGCTTTGTATTTGTCACTTTGCCCAGGAGTGTTGCTGGGCCAATCTCCTCAGGACATGTTCTGGCCTTCCTCTACTTTAAGTATTGCTACAAAAACAGTCTACTTGAAGGGATTTCTGCAATCCTTAACTACACATACACAAAAGCAGCCTATGCTTCCTAATATGCTGTTTCAGGCCCTTACATTCCAATCTGGCTTGCATTGCCCTTTAATTATCTGTCTTCTTATTGTGATCAAGTGAATTTTTACTAATCTCCACATTTATTGTTAAGGTAAATAGATGCTGCTTTTAATCAGTATGGAGGGCCAGACCAGTGCAGTTTGAAGTAACTTAAGTCAACTATAAAGGGTTCAATGTGTGTATAATTACAGAGGACGTCAGCTATTCACTCCAGTCTAATCCAGTGTCTCTTTAGAGACAGGCCTCTTCCTTTCCTCTGCTCCCTCTCTCACCTGATTTGCTCCCAACTGCTCCGCAAAGCCAGCAAGAAGAATGCTGTGGAGGCCAAGCCCGCAGCAGCCCTCCTGAACTTCAGGCTGGATTAATTTAGTGGAATGGAACTCCTAGGTGAGTATAAGCATACAGGTGCAATGTAACACCTTCTTCCAACAAAAAATTGCATCTTGGCCTCGGTATTAAATGTGCTATTATCACAAGAAGCTGGAATAATGCATGCAGTCACTTTAAAAGAAAGCAGGTTTCCTTTGCGAGCATACTTATTATTTCAATAGTATTTGAGAACTAGTTTAATAGTGGCCACGTTGTTGCTTACTAAAATATATTTGAATTTAACACATATATATCTAGGTAGTTTTTCTTAATTTTAGTTTGAATTATTCCTGAAGTTCTCATTAAATTTACCATTTGTAAAGGACAGATTAAATGAAAATGGCTTTTAGAAAAATAGAGCTGGAAATTATTTTGACCTTTGTGACCTGGAAGAGGTGATAATTTGCTGCAGCACTAGATACTGGACATATCTGACATTTTAGGTATTCCCTCATAGTTCCAGACCTTTGTACAGATGAACTCCACCTGGGACAACTCAGCAGTCAACTTTTTGTTACCTTAATGTAAATGAGAAGACTACAGCTGTCTTAAGCAATCTAGGTGGACACCACCAATGGAAAATTAAACTTGGGCAAGGGCAATGCTAAGAAAAGAATGTCTATTATCCACAATAATGCTCCTAACATTTTCTAAACAGCTATTACCTGTGTCTGTCCATAATTGTCCTTGTTACAGTAACATTGCAATCTTTCTTTCTGAACAGTTACAGAAATTTCTCTCCACTGACTTTTCCGTATGTAAACAACCTATACAGCATCTTGTAATGTAAAACAAATGTGGTAAGTAGGTTCCACATTAAAAAATCATTTTGAGTGGAATGTCTGAAATGCTCAAGGGATTTTGTGGGGGGAGGTTAGAAAATACCACCACTTGCATTCAGTTTCCAAATGCATTCCCATATATGCAGATGAGTGTCAGTAGGACCTATGGAGCACATTGCTGCTGAATTTGGATTGTCACTGAGAACAAATAACTCACTTTCTCTTTTGCAAAATGATGCAAAATAAGCTGTAGTGGATTTTTGTTATCTAGTATTTCTCATGGCTTTTACTGCACATGAACATAACTAAATTTTTATATTGACAATAAAAATATTTGTCTATTTAGAAAACAACATGACTGCGAAATTCCCAGTTACGGCAAAACAAATAGAAGCAAAAATCTCTATCACCACACTCCTCTATTTGTAATCTTTTTAGATCAAACATGCTAGTTACTCTCATTGAAATGTGATTCTCTGTCGGGGCAGACCATTATACACCTCAGAGGGATTGAAAGCAGTGAAACAAAATGCAAGTTTCACATTTCTAAAATCTCATCTCCATATTAAGAAATAGGATGTTCACAATTCCCATGCAGTACTTAACACAGTGTAACTTGATCCTCCATGATATATTTTGGAGGAAATTTAAAGCTCCAAGGTTTGTTCACCTGCGACATGTACAAAAATGTGTCCTGTTTGTCTGTTTTTTTGTACACATCCTGGCTGAAAGCACAGCTCTAAGAGGAAGAGCAGGCGGTGTCCTCCAGCTCTTTCCTATTATCACTGTACATACATCAGTATGAAAAATCAAGCAGCCAGACCTTCCAGCCAGTACCCAATATGTTATGCACTAACTTCAAAAGAGACTTTATCTGAGTGAGGATTACATGCTCCTTCAAAGTAAGATGTTGAAGCTAGTGCACACAGAAACTTGTGCTTGTTCAGAGGAAATTTTCTAAAAAAGTGTAAAGTGTAAAATACTTTGGAAGGCTTTGGAAAGATATGTTGTATGATGCTTTAACTCCAAAAACTGTTTTGGAACCCTCTTTTCCCAGCAGTGGGAGGGAGTGCTGATTTCCAGAACACAGAGAGGCAATACTGCATTTTTCCAGGGAGTAGCTGGGCTAGCCACAAATTGACTAGCCACATTCCCTGAAGCAACAGGAGCACAGGAACAACTCTTTGTGCCAGAAATGCATACTGGAGATGCTACAAAATGTGTTTTATTGCCATGTGGAGGATGGGCTGAGCCCATATTAAACTGGATGTTCTAATGGTGTGCAAAAACCTGCATTATCTGGAATTTTGCAGCTCCAAGACCGAAATTTTACAAACACTAATTCTTTGCAGATGGTGCATTACCTTACTTACAAGTGTGAGTGTCTGCACACTCACACATGTAACTGCATAAGGGAAAGGGAGGGGATTTCTGTAAATAAACTGCTTAAAAAGAAAACCAAATAGTCAAACTAACAGCTTGGTAGTTTGATATTAAATTGCCTATTGTTACAGTATTTTTCAAATAGCTGTTACCATAACAACATATTTTTTCTTTAAATTTTTTTAGCTGTTTGGAAAAAAATTCTTGCCAGAGTTCTTCCATAATAGCTTCCATTAATAGCACTGTCTTCTGTTGGGGAGGCCGGTGCTGATGTCTCCTGCTGTCACAAGTCACTCACACATCTAGCAGATGTTTTGCTTGATAAGGCCAATTTGAGCTTTATAGAACACGTTGTGGTTTTTCATCCATCCCCAAAGAGCAAATATCAGTTAGGATGAGATTCCAAACGGATCATTTGCTAGAAGACAAGGCACATGATACTTGTCAGCAGAATGTGACCCACCCCTGAAAAACTATCTCAGACTGAACTGTAAAGATTCTCCTATAACAGAGCAATAGTGTACCAAGCACCAAGAGACAGACCTTGGAGCCATACATATAACAAGAACAAAAAATAAGAAAAGGGAAGGAGGGAGAAAGGAGGTAAAAATCCTTTAGGAGGCCAGTATTTTTCTCCAATTCTATAGCACATATATTACTAAATTCTTAATGTAAATGCTATAGATGAAAGGGTTTTATCTGTATCAAACAAAAGTAAAAACCATTGGAAAAAGTGAAAGAAAAGGAATCCACTTTTAAACATTGATGCTGCCCCAGCAACACTGGCAATTTTATTTTGGATTCAAGTAATATGCATGACTAAGAAAGAATCGCTCTTCTAGCCCCTCCACACACTTGAATGTGGCAAACATGTCCAGATTATTATATTTAATAATTTGTCTGCTAATACCATCTTGTTTCTGGAAACAGAGACAAAACTATTTATTTTTGCAAGGCTTATTTTATAATCAGATTTTTTATTTTATAATCAGCTAGGACCATATTTTAGTGTAAGTTGTTTGAGTATTTTTTTAAGCATTTAGCACAGAATAAGAGAAGGTTCCATGAAATACTTGAATGCTATATAAAATTTCTCAGAGGATGAGAAAATATTACTGTATGTTATTTCTATGTTAATTACCTGGATCAAAATGAGTAGCAGCTAGCCAGCCCATAGGGCATGCTACTTTTCTAGAGAAGGTGTGCAGCTGTGTCCATCCAGATGTGTGCATATGTGTGCACCTGTGTTTTCTTTGTACTAGCTAAATAGAATATTTAAAAATCTTGAAAAGTAAAAAGCGTTGCTAAACAGTGTACTTTAATTTCGGTACTCTTTTACATAAAGCTACATTCACAAGAGTAGTTTAAATTAATTCCAGATAGGACATTCCACATTTGTACTGGTGTAAATGACATTGCGAAACAAAATGGTTATCTGGTCATAAGGCTCCAATGAGACTACTGCCACAACATGAAATCTTCTGTTTAGCTTGTGAAGGTATAAAACATTTCAGTGAACCTGAAGACAGCAGTGTTGAAAACAGCATCACAAATCCTGTTGCTCTGTTTAAAATTCTGAATAGGTAGGGTGAAGTTCAGATTATTTTTTTCAATGTGTAGCTGAAAATATTTCTGTAAGTAAATTATTTCCCCCCCACATTTCAGTGTATTTAAAAACATACACACATGGACGTATTTCCACTTTTAGGAATGCTAGTTCCAGTTTTAAGAATACAACATGTCCAGCATTAGTCTGTCTGCTGGAGTTTCTGGTTTAGCAAGAGAACTGTATCGGGTTGAACTAACACATTTTGATCACACATGATTTGACATAAAAAGGTGAAAGTGGTACTACAGATGCCTGCAGTTTGATTGATAATGTTAAGAATGTTCATCCATACATTGCCCATTAGATTTGCTCGGCTGAAGTGAGGTTACTTAGCCTGAGATCATTTCATACAGGCAATAAATCTGAAGTTTTGGAATCAAGTGACAAGTACTACACGCTCCTCTTTTATGCTCCGTATTGGTTGGATGTGAACGTAAAAAGTGTTAATGGGATGCATTAAATTTATTAACAACAAAAGTCTCTTGCATTCACACCACTCTGCTGTAACTAGGATCGAGAAGACAAGCTTTAAACAAAAAGAGCTTTCATACCCTGCTCCAGGAGTGTGACCAGTCATGGTAGGTTGCCCTTGGGCTCATAACTACTGAGAGGACTTTTGAAATGGGCACTATTTGAACTTCTGAGCATGGTCTATAACCTTGCTTAATAATTACATCAACTGCGACAGTTTAATTCAGTGTAGGTATCTAAAACTATTCCCGAAATTAATAATACGCATGCTTTATATCTTATGCATGTCAAAAGCTATAAGACAAGTCTCATCATGGAACTTAACGATTTTAACATGACCTTTTAAATAGTCCAACCATTTAAAACAATTATATAACATTTTTTATCCAATTTTTAAAACAAAAAATGTTTCTTTGTATTTATAGGGTTGAATATAGTTAAGTGACCTCTACAAAAACTTCCTCTTTGAAGTGTTCTCTGAAGAGATCTTCAAGGAAGTTGAGTGCCTCAGATTGTGATTTTGTAAGGTTTTGATGCTAGAAAATTGTTTAACAAACGGCTCCAAAATATTGAGATTTTGATTAATAACATACAGTGTCATGGTATTTAAATAATATAAAGTTTGAAATCTAACATGTGGTAGAAGAGTATGTGTTCCACATGGTTAGGAGAATGGGAATGGGGGCATACCAATATCTGAGCAGGAGGGAAATAGTTCTACAAAGCCAATTAAACTGTTGTTTAGGAATATATTAAACTGTCGTCTCTACTTGCGCCAGAACTTTTCCCCTAAATTCATGGTTGAAGAGGATGTTTCTTCAGCAGAATAGGGAGTTGGGGATACTGTTGCTTTGTTTTTCAAATGTACATACTGTATGACTCCGCAGAACCCTGGATTTGGTTAACATTGACTTCTCAGCAGAGAACAGTTTTGGAATATTAGCCTAATTTCTTAGTATAGTAATATGTGAATAATATAACTCAGGGAATCTAGTTGAGTGTAGCAGTCTTGAAGAGCAATGCTCACACTGAAATCAGTCTTAGGGCCTCAGAACCTTTCACTGTAGTTAAATTCCTATAGAGTTTCATACTCTTCTCAATGCTGAAACTTTACTCATAAAAGAGTACACTGCCAAAATAAGTTTTACTCGGTCTAAGGAAGTAAAGTACTACTGTATTTGGAGTCTTTCCAACGACAGGACTTGAACTAATGTTAAGAGATGCTGTACTAGCCTACACTGAGGGGTTAACTTAAAAATCCCACCTCATTTATACCCTCATTACCACTAAATTAGGATCGCATCTAATCCCATAGTAATTATATATTAGCTATACATGTTAGCTCTAGAGTGAGATCTGATGTTTGCATACAAGTATTTATTTTACTAAGTGAAAAGGAGAAAAGACCTACCCAACTCTGGCATCATACATCTATACCCCATTTGCATATATACCTTTTAAATTCTAAACCAGAAAAATTTTGTAACTTTAATTTCCATTTTGGGGTAAGACAAAAAGGATTTTAAAAAAGGCAAAAACATTGGTTTGGTTTTGTTTTTTAAATTAATTACAGGAGCAAAATGCAAATTGAGTAACTATTTGATGTGAATACATTAACATGAGAATATTCAAGTTGCCATTTACCTTGCCATTGCAATGCTGCAACTGTCCAGACATAACACTGTTGGAAGATGAAGTGTACCTGCAATTCTTATTGATGCCAACATTTCTGTGTTTTTTTTAATGGTTGGAAGTAGTGGGTAGCCACAGAGATGTACAGTGGAAAATATTCATAACCTATCTTTCTGAGCAGTTTTGCATTCGATCTATCAGTTTGAAGGAAGTACTTCCAAATGCAGTTCTCTATTAGTGATGGGAAGTGGTTGCAATATGAATATGCTTTCAGCAGTGCACTATGTAAAATGGACAATGAAACTAAAGTTATTCTGTCTTCAGATCAATGTAGGCATTAATCTTAAAAATGTGAAGAAAATAGCTCATTCAGCAAGCCCTACTAATTATGTCTAGCCTGCATTTGCAAATTGTTTAATTGTGGATTGGTATTAGTAAATATCAAGGATTATTTTGCAGTTGTTGGAATCAACATTAAAAATAGTCTCAATTTAATCTCTTTCAGAAGAGTTGAAGCTAAATGTTACAAAACTAAAATGTAAATAATGAATAAGAGTCTTATAGCCGAATTATTATCTAATGACTGGAATCTAACTTCAGAATCATTACAGAACAACTTTTTTAGTGTTCATTCACCCCACCACGGATATAATTTAATAAAGATTTTAAAAGGACATTTTAATAAGCAGGAATATGACAAATCTTTGTGAGTTAGGGTTTTGAGACTGTAGATTACCATCTTTAATCTCAGCTAAACAGAAGATAGTCTCTTAGAATTCTTAAGAACAAATACATTTTAGTTAGGTTTTTTTTTTCCCTAAATATTTTTCCTGGGTGAATTTCCAGTCTATTGATGCACATACCTACCACAGCTCACAGTCTGTTGCAATTTCAAATTTCAAAACTAAGTAGGCTGGTATTTCTTCAGTCAGTAATGCTGAAAGGTGCATACTGAAAAAGGAGGAAACCCCTAAAAGCATTAAAATATCAAGTATTTTCAAAATGCTTAACTCATGCAGTCTTCAGGAATTACAGAAATTTAAAACTGCAGTACCGAAGTTGCTGACAAAATGCTTTTACTAGTGAGCTCTTTGTCATGTATGGGAAGGCTAATCAAAGTCTGAGGCAGCCTTGTTGTTCAAATTTCGTCTTTCCAGAAAGACTGGTCTCTGAGATACTGAGGCTGAGATGCTGAGATACTGAGATACCGGATTTTCACCTGATGGATTGTTGATGAGACTTCACCACCAAATCCTCACAGTGTGTGAGTTACAGAGCTGGTTCTAGGCAAGTTCAAGTTAAGCTATTTGTATCCATGTCACTTTGGATGTGTCTTGTTTTGTGAGCAATTAAAAAATATAGGTCATGTTTTGTACTCTGGAGATATTGCTGTTTGTGATTCTCTCAAAATTTAAACATTTTGCATGCCTCAGACCACTTGCAGGGTAAATGGAGTCCCCTGCTGAGTAGCTAATAGGGGAACTCACACTTTCAAGAAAAGTGTGTCTAATAGCAGGGGATTACTATAAATCTCCTGGTTTGCTGTACACCCTCACTTAAATGTTACGGGAGTGGCTTCAGTATCCTACAGCTTCTGCATCCCACTTGTAGCTGCAGCCAGGCATATTTACAAATTCATTGAAGGCAGAAATTTTTAAAGAGGAGTTATCAGCTCTCCTCAGAGATACCAAAAATCAAAAATTAAGTAATCAGTTTACCTTTCTTCCCTCCTTCAGAATGCTACACATGCTTATTATTTTCAAGTTGAGGTCACAGCTCTGGAGGATTTTTGAGTTCTGTGATAGTTGAATATGGACTGCATATATATTTATTTGACTTTAAGCAGAGAAAGTAAAAGAAGTAAAACTACTTTTGAAATTAATTTATAAACTCAGTGCATTGCATATGTTGGATACTAGATAGTATTGATATGAAACTGACCTCTGAAGTAAGAAAAATGTCCAACCAGAAAATATTTGTTTGGTAAATATAATGATTGCATTTGTTCATGTTATAGTCTTGGACATAGCATCTCCCAGGCACTGTTTGTGATTCACAGACTGCTGATTATTTCCAAAGGAATCTCTGGGAATTTTCAGAAAAACTAAGTTCATCCACAGAACATCACTTGTGCAATTAATGGTTTTCACTAATTTTGTAGTTTCCTGAACACTAGAGAAGCTTCCTAGATTTTCTTTTCTAGGCCAAAGATCTCTCGAGCTTTGTCTGTTTCCTGAAAGCCCTTGCTTGGGTGTTTCTAAGACAGCTTGATGTTCCTCAGCTGGACAGAAGGCATTCAAGCAGGTGCTAAATGTAATAAAGCTAGGTAAGAGAGCCATTGTGTTTAATTGCCTCACAGCTGTCAGTCTGATAGCAGACATAGCTTCAGTTCTGTGGAGGTTATTTACCTCCCTGTGTTACCACAGCAGTGAAGTGAATACAGGTACTGGTGACCATCGTTCTTTCCTGACTGAATGCTGTTCTTAGGCATTTTGTGCTTCACAGTACACCTCTCCAGAAAAGTGGGAATCTTAAGCTCAAAAGACTCCTGAGGCAAATAGTATTTCAGTCTCATTGAAATCCAGTGAGGCACCAAGCACTGAACAAAAACCCCACAGAAATTACAGAAGAAATAACAGGAGAGACTTGAAATCACCTGAATCAATAGGAGTTCTTACCCTGCCTTGCAGATAGGTGAGTTCTCAAATATTGCTGCTGCTGTTGCTAATTCCCTTGAATATGTGATCCATGAGACTGAAAGTGAACTGATAGGATGTTTTCTGTGTTGCCACACATGAATAACTCAAAAATATGCAGAAGATATAGGCACAGTATGATTACTGGTTTCCTATGAGGAAGTCTGAGCTGGTAAGTGTATTGAGGTTTCTGTTGGGTGGACTTTCAGTGACTCAGAATCTTCCTTGATTATTGAATGCCTTTAAAAGTAGCCTGTGTTTCGCTGGGACCATGCAGCAAACATTAGCCAACATGAGAAGTGTCACAGTTAATTGTAGTGAAAATGGTTAACTTTACCTCAGATTCATCTGTGAAGTCATCTGGATTTTTATTCAGTGAAACATGAAATGAATGTGTGAGCCCCTGTTTTTGTTCTGAAGTACACTTCCTTCATTTTTAGCTTATTTTTTACAATGCGAGTCTTTCTATTTTTTGTGTATTTTAATTATTCTTTTGCTTTGAAAACGACATGGTTTGTCTCTTTGCATAGCAAAATTAAGAATGTCATCAAGACATTCTTAAATTGGGGAATTAGGGAAAACAACTTGGATACATTGAAACATTTTATAACTTTTGTTTTCTGTAATAGAAATTGAGGTTGATAGGGACAGTAGTCACCTACTATTTCTGCTAGTACTACTCTGAAACAAAGAATGATGAGGATTGGAACTTGCAGATTCAGAAAGGGCAAGTATGTTTCCATTCTAAGAGTTAAGAAAAGAGAAGCAATCATTCAAGTTATTATTTAATGATGGATTGAAACTTGCATTTGAGAAATGACTTCATAATTTATCCCAGATAAAATGAAAAGAGAAGTACCTTTTGCCTGGAAGATAAAAAAATAGTAATACTATTCTCAACCATCTACTTAAGAAAATTGGGTATAAATTGACATAAATTGGTTATTGAAGCAGAGGTACCACTAAAACTGTGACTGATTCTATTAAGTCTTCTCCCACTTTGTGCTGCAAAACAATCTTATCTTCTTATTAGAATGGTTGGGGACAGCTCTGTGAGTGACTGTAGATTTCTTTTCCAGAATCTGTAAATGTTTCAGATGCATCTGTCAGGCCATACACCAGTTACATGTTAATATTAGCCAAAAATAATGACACTTCATTGTTACTGAACTAACATAACACAGCTATTCAAACTTGGCCACCTACCTATGCATTCCAATCTACAAAACACTGTGAAGGAAGAAAACTGAAGTGGGATCATCATACATATCATAAATTAGCAATCTTCCCAAGGCTTTTCACTGAACCAGCAGTGCAGCTAAATAGCTGTCACGGAGGCACCATGTTCACATTGTAAGTGAATGGCGTAAGAAGAAATCATTAATACAAACATTATTAAACAGTCACTGATTCTTTGGAAGATAAACTGAGAAGGACATAAAAGCATTCTTAGCTGTATCAAGGCACTGAGGTAAGGAGTGTCAATTATTGAAAGCTGCTTGAGTCAGGACCCCGAGTGAAGCATAAATGCATGAGAACCTTTTTCCACCTGCTGAGGAGCTTGGCTGCCTGTGCTCGGGGTAGGACTGTCACCTGGGATCAGGTGCTGTGAACAGACCTGTGAGAGAGTCTCACTGGGGACTTGTCTGTGCTTGAGAGCTATGTTTACACTCAGGTGTGATGTTGTAGGTGTGCCACCCCCTAGTTCTGTCACCTTTTGTGAAGATCACGTGGTCTGATATCCTGTCTATTTTCGCTTGGCTACCTGGCTCGACAAAACACACCTGTTTTGTCACTACTGATTTTTCTGGCAGTGAATGATTTGTGGCTAATCTTGGTTGCCATTGCCAAACCTGCTTTGCTCTTTTTGCTTGGGTAGTACGGGGAAGCTGTTCCCACTGGTCTTGCTTGCACCCTTTGTGCCTGGTTGGAATTCTGTGGGTAGCTCACCTGCTCCAGGCCACCAGCTGCCCTGGTGAGAAGGGGACAGTGTTTCCAGCCCCTGGGTGGTGAGCTGGAGCCATCAATTGGGGCATTTCATGTTTGGTTTCCTTAGAGAACTTAAAGGAATTTTGATACTTGTATTTCAAATGGAAGGAAACAGGACACATAGGAACCAAGTTTTCTCTAATTAATACCACAAGACCCATTTATTTTGGTGGGAGAGACTGTAGTAAATTGTAAATACCATTATAAATGTTTTTGGAAATGATGGTTTACTTTTGCAAGCCTCTCCAGATCTTTAAGCTTTCCATCTGTTATCCAAAATGAAACACTAATGGATATAATTTTACAGAGTATGTTAAAAAAAAAAAGTAATGCTAAAATCATTGACATACTTGGTTAGTGTTTTGTGACTAACATTTTGCCCCCTTTGAAATCAATAAAGCACTTTGTGGACTAAGTTACTGTGCCACTACTATCAAATAAGGTAGGAAATATTTTATAACATTTTGATTCCTGTTTTTACCCCAACTTACATTATGGCATATTAAAGATTTCCATTGTTCAAATTGGTGAACTGAGGTTTAACTTTAAATGTTTTTATACTTTTGGTTTTCATCATGTATTTGACATAACTCAAATGTAACTAATTAGTACTGGAGTACAACTTTTCTTTTATCATGTTTTTGCAGATATATATTTAAAACACTTATTCTGATTACTTGTTTATTATGATATGCTGCTTCGAATTAAAATGTTGGCTTGTTTTTATAAGAACTCCAAAATCTGTTCGTGCATCCTTCATGTGAAAGGCCTAACAAGAATTCTGTAAGTCCCATAACATAGTGGTATTGCTGTAAACATTACAAAGGGTTTATGTTTTTACCATTTTAAAAAAAGATGTTCAGTACTAATACTTATTCCTCAACTTCAGTATCTCTTTGAAACCACTATCCTGAAAAGTAGATAATGTTTGAAAGAAGGCAAATTATTAATGCACAGCAGCATAGTCATCAATAGGCTACAAAATACACTTTAAAAATCATGCTTTTACAAATATGGCACAAACTCTGCTGTAGCACTGTATGCTCTAAAAGCTGCAGATATATTTTAGAAAACACTGACGAAGCCATTACTGCTTCATGCATTTGTTCATAGTATATATCATTATTCAAGAAATTTAAGAACCATAATGATGGAAAATCACACAGAAAGAAAAGGAACATGGACTTTATCAGAAACAAGGGCTACATTTTTATTCAAGAGGCCCATAATGATGGAAAATCACAGTGAAAGGCAGAGACGAAACAGGGATCCCATAAAAGGGACTGACACACCACAGCGGCACAAGTAGTAGAACCGTCATAGCAAGTGGATAAAAATAAAGAAAACAAAGTTAACTAGAGAAGAGCTGGATTCAGAAATGAAGCAGAAAACAGAAACAAATCACAGTAAATGCTGGAGATTAATTTCAAAGAATCTGCTGAGAATGAGTGCAGAGACGAGTTCCATCAATATTAATGAAACTGAAATAGAACTCCAAACGACCATGAGTACAAAATGGCACACAAAGCATTTTCTTTTAAATAGGTTGGAGATTAGATCATAAGACCTTCCCAAAAATGAGCAGAAAATACAAAAGATGTTATTGTGGGAAAAATGATAAACAATCACAACGTAATTAATATTTCTGTAGTTCTTTTTTAAGATTTATCAGCACGCGCATTTATTATAAAAGGATTCGTAGAAGAGATATTTAGGAAAATAAGCAGAGAGGAGTATTTTCTCATGTCCAATGTCCTACACATATCTTAAAGGGATCTTGTATAACTTCAAGTAGCAGTCTTTGACTCTTTTTTTAAAGCAGTCTAAAAAAGATAGACACCTCAAATCCTTAATAATATGTTCCACTTTAAATTTATATAATGCGCAAGGAAATATCACTGCCCGCCTTGAAGTGAAAAAAGAATAACTGTTATAGGTAACTTGACAGTCAAAGCTCTGTGCATTCAGGAAATAAACTTTTCTTCCTAAATTACTTAAGCTGCCCACTCGTATTGGACAGCCATGAGCACAGGCCATGGGGCTTTCAGAGATTCTCATATTCTTGACATTAAAAATTTTTGCCCCACCAGCTGACAACTGTATTCACTTCTCATCAGATAGCCTATGGTTAGAAACAAGGGGCACACTTTAAAAACCTGATTTCTAAAAAAGACCAACACAAATGTGTAATTTCTCAGATGATGTTGTCAGGAGTCCTGTAAATTGTGACTGGCATGTCAAATACTGTAAAATCTTTAGCACAAGAGCAGAGCAAGTGAGTACCTTTTCTGATAAAGATTGCTCTTCCCTATGAATGTTCATTGTGACAGGCAAAATTTCAGTGTCACAAAGAGAGAGATACAATCAATCTGTTTCACTTACGTCAAAAATTAAACTATTAAAGGTTTTTTCATCTGTCACAAGAGTTGCCACATCTTTCTTCTCAGAGCAGGTCACTGATGTTATTTCAGTGCCTTCCCACAGCTGGTCAGCAGTAGTTCTTCCCCACTTCAGGGTTCTCAATGCACTTGCCAATGCGCAAAGCTTTCTTTTACATTGTAGTACAGATATGATGATCTAAATAAAGCTATTGAGAGGAATAAAAATACTTTGTAAGGCAAAGTTTTGGTTTAAAAGAGAGACTGGGATAAAAATACTGGAATAAGTGTAAAAAAAGATGTAGATTAGGTTTGGCAGAAAAATAGTTATTTGTGGTAGGCCATGCTCTTGTGTTTCTTCAGTGGGGCAGGGATTACATAGTGGCAGCCAGCAGTTAAACTCTGGCTAAAAATCCCTCTCCGGAATTTATTTGGGTTCTGAAATCCCTAGTGAAATCTGTGTCCAAGCATTCATGCTTAATTCAACCTTTGGTTGCACCCACAAAAGTATTACAACTGTGAGGCAACAGAATTTCTATGATCATGTGTTATTTCTTAACACGGTGATAGTAATTTTACAATTTGATAAGTAATTTTGTAGTGTTTGGAGTAGGATTTCATTGTTTTTCCAGAACTCCTCTGCAGAGGTGTTCTCAAGCTTTGGCTGCTCACCAAGCACTTCTGGCATGCCCAGTCCTGTCCTGCTGTGTGCATCCTCCAGACCAGCAACTAGCAGGGCAGGAGAGTGATCTCTTCCTGATACTGATGTGAATGTAACATCATCACATCCTTTTGGACAACAGGGCGTGGGATACACTGGGAAGCTGACTGCTAAACAGGTTTATATCAGGAGCATTGGCACCTGAAGAGTTGTTGCTAGATGACGGTGGGTGACAAGGCACCTTTAGAGATGACGACTGCCAGGGTCTCTGCAATTGTTGTGGATTCTTGGTTTATGCTGGCACCACCAAGAGTGTGCATATACAAGTTGTTTCCTAAGTTAAAATATGGCAAATCCCACATTTACAGATGAGAGTACTGCACAGTTGAGAATAGAAGGGTAGGAACAACTTTGCAAGTAAATTATGGGGAAAACACTGGCATTGAGTGAAGCTTTGCTGAGCTTCTAAGTTCTTCCGAATAGAGAATTATGAAATTACAAAGTAGCTAAGAGGACCTCTCCTGAATGCACAAGTGAGGGATAATTGCATTGTGACCTTTTTCTTATAAATAAGAACACTACCACGAAATTAAAGAAAAATAATATGTATGTGATCTGAGTTTTAAATTGATTTCTATTGGATTTTTGTAATGTAGTAGCTGAGTTATGAGGAAGAAATTACTGGATTCTTATTATAACCAGAAGAATGCCATATCAGCAGTATGCCATTAGTATTTACATGTAAACTGAAGCATTGTACAGAATAAATCTCCATTGTACTTACAGAGGTCACTGCAATCCTAATGTAGAACAGAAACTGTCACCCCACCTTCTCTGGGGGTGCAATGTTTCTGAATTGGACTGAGGTATACGCTCATCTGTTCATGCTGAACAGTGTACCTTCATGAGGAAAAACTAGCTGACTGCAGTGGTAAACTCTTGAAATTTTCCTATGCAAACCCATCTTGAAGGTGTAGTCTATATTCCTGTTACCATCTCTCTGTGTGCATAGGGGTGATGCGCTTTGGGGCTTTCATTCACAAGCCCAGAGGAACGTGTCCCACCCCCTTTCTGTGCTCCAGGCTCCACATCCAGCAATACGTGCAATTTTTGTGAGCACTTTGGGTGACCTCCTAAAGGCTGCAGATTTTCCAGAGTGTAAAGAATTCTTTGATATTTTGCAAATAGTGTCCTAACTGTTTCCCATAAGTAACTCTTTTTCTAGGCCTCTAGAAATGTAAATGACTACTATTAATCCCTTTTATCGGAACTTTTCAGGTTATAAAATACTTTACAATCTGAGTTAAGAAGTAGAATAAATATAATATGGTAAAAATTTAAAAGACTTCCAGAATTGCTGCATGATGTCCTTCAATATTTTGTTTGGTTTTCATTTTACAGTAATTTTTCAAATCTGTAGTGTATAAAATGTATCATTATCACCTAACTAACATAGTTTATTAGGTATCTCATTTTTTTCTTCCATCAAAACAGAATGTATCTTATCAGGCTAAAATATAACTGCTCAATCTGCATTAGATCCAGGATGAGGTGTGTGGCTTTTTTCCTGAGATCATGTTTTTAACTTGAACTATCCAGATCTCTCTATACATTTTTCTACTGTGTTCAACATATGAAGTCATTTTATCTATCCTAAGAAGTTACATCACAAACATTTTTGTGCCCTAGAAGAGAAAGATGAAATGTCTTTGAAATCTAGCAAGAGTCTACTATTCCTGCATAGACATTTAACAGCACACAGTTAAAAATCTAGACTAAATGCCAAAACTTACATTATTTTATCCTTTGATGTTGTAGCTCCAAACTTGTACCTCACAAGTAGAGTTTAGAGACATTTATAGAAAAGTAATCTCGTTTTCCCTAAGGTTTCTTTCTTGCTGGTGTCTCCCAGGCTGCTGAACATAGCTCAAAGATTGCAAAAAACTGATTCAAGAATAAGTCCTACTGTGGGTTTATTCCTAGTCAGCATTCTTGCAGGGTGGGCTGGTTTGGATTTTTTGTTTGCTTTCTTTTTTTAAAGTATACAGGTATAGTCCAAATTCAGAGACAGAAGTCTCCCTACTTGTAAATTAGAGGATCTTTCATGTTCAGTAATACCCTTTAAGGCACTAGAAGTATTTAATACTTATGTTCCTCTTTCATAGTTTCCTGTTCAGCTGTCAAGCATCTTGATTAAGACACAATTCAGTGCTACCATCTACAACACTAAATAAAGTGAAATCAACACCTTTTCTTAGACCACTACCATTCCTTTTCTTTTAACAGTTCTTTCATGTCATATGGTTTATTTGTTGAAAAAAGAAATGGTCGTGCTAGAATGGTCCTAGCCTTTGGAGGCCTAGAAAAAGCCTAGTATTGCTCACCTCATGATCAGTCCCTCTTTAATGTTTTTTCTCTGTTTTTATTAGTATAAATAATAAAAATATTTTTATTTTATAGTGATACTCTCATTTTGCTAAGGTACTGAAATGTTCAAAGTAGACCTTGAACTGAACTGAAATTGAACTGAAATTTTATTAGTTCACTGGTAATTTGTCCTACTATAGAACCTCTCTCTTCTTGGCTTTCTCTCTTCTTGTGAGCAAATCTCTTTCACTATTCTCACTATGAAGATTTCAGTATGCATTATGCCTGTTAGTGGCATTGTCCATGTTAAAGCTATGAAATTCAGCTGATATATCCAGAGTTATGATGTAGAAATATTAGTAATATGTGGCAGATCAGACTGTTCTGCACTAGAACTACATGCTTCTAGACTGACAAAGTCTGGGATACCACAGAAAGGGGTGAGAGAGATGCTCTATGCCACCACACCAATCCTGACCATCTTTGGAGCTGCACTGGTATACCACCATTAACAATCTGATACCATTAAAACAAGGACAGTTATCACAATACAGAAGAATGAAAATGCGTAAATATAAAATGCAAGGGGGAGTATGAATATAGGTGTATAAAGAATGGAGCAAGGTTAGATTGTCTATGAAATCAGCTGAATCCACAGCTAAAAGAACAAACACTATTGAACCCTACCAAATATGATGTTTAAAAATATTGTATTCAAGCACAGTTCAGCTGTGTGATGACTACCTTTAAACTTCACAGAACTCGATGAACACCATTTAGTTTAGACCATGCCCTTGAGTAGTGTTTCTTTTTAGTACTGAGTGTATGTATTACTAGGAGTCATCTGGCTCCCTTCAAGTGGCAGGGACCCAGGTAATTCCAAGCTGGGGTGTGCAAAAGCAGCTGTGTTCTTCTCACCCCCTGGGCTGCACTGAATATTACCTGGTCACAGCAAGGATCAGGGGCTCTGTCTTTATTCTTTCAGTTCTACAAAACCACTTATTTTTGCAGTTAACAGTGACTTTGCTGTAAATATATGTTCTGGGCAGCAGAAAGCAAAGACTATGTTGGTGGCAGAAACAACAAACTGATTGTTTTATTACTGTCCTTTAAACATTGTTTTTAATCAGGTAGAGTTGCTCCAGGGCTGTTTGGCTTCAGCACGTGATCCAGCTGTACAATAAGCTGTATTTGTGCAGTACTTCAGTGTTAGAGAGTTGACATGGAGATGATTGCTTTCTAGATGTTTGTGTTTTTTTCTGTTAAACTTATAAAACACATTTTGTATGTAATATGGTCAAGATGATTACGGTTTAAACTATGTATGCCAGTTTAAAATGAGGCTTTCACCATTATGACGGATTTGGATAGAAACATTCAGCCAAATAAGGCAAACCTTGACTTTAAAAGCAACTTGAAATCAAAAGCATATAAGATGAAGTGTTACATGGCTGTGAGTCGATTTCTAGCTGAAGGGATCAAATGCTTTGAAGTCCTGTATCTGCATTTAGTGAAGTGGCCATGCTAACAGTAAATTAGATATAGGGACTATGGAGGGGGTGGGAGGGAAGGGGAGAAGGGGGCCATTATTACAGTATGTTGAATGAAGAGCATAAATTAAAAACTTATATTCAAACTTGCACACTTTCGTACACACATCACTGACTTTGTTACCATATGTAGTCACACTGAAGTACAGCAACAAAAGTAGGCAGGGATTTTAATTTCTTTTTCTCTTCCAGTTCAGCTGTTTTCCCCAACAGCTAAAACGAAAATTACACCTACAGCAGGCTTTATTATTTGTGTATATATATATACACAAACACACTTATACACTCCTTTACTTCATGTATCAAACTGCTTATGCCTTATACATATATTGTGCTTATAACTGGTAAGTTAAATATTTTTATTTTAAGAAGACAGTCAAGAAGTTTATCTACTGAGAGCTATTGTGCCTCAGATTGGACAACAAAATCGTCTGACAAAATGTTTGGATTGTGGGAAAATTTAATAAGCAGAAAAGCTCTCCAAAAGTAGTCTTTCAGAAAGTTTGTGGCCTTATTAATAGAGCTAGGCAAATCCATCCTGTGCTGTTGCTGTGAAGTAGTCTTGCAAATCACTACTTTCAGGACAAGTAAAGTGTCTCGAGCTTTAGAAGGGTGGAAAACTATGGTGTTTTTATTTTGTTCCTGAAAAGGAAACTAAATTTGGTTACTGAAGTTTGTAATTTATGGATGTGAAGGATTCAGGGTCTGTGCTGAATTTATTTATAAATGATTTCTGTTAATTTCAATATTACTGAATGTTTGGTATAGTAATACATTAGCTTTATTCAACAGCTAAGTAACTGTATCTTAATCTGAATTAGATATACTTTTTTTCCCTCTTAAGTGTATAGTGATAGATTTTAAGACAGTAGAAAGACCACGTAAATATATTACTATCAAGAGCTGTTATTATCACTATACTAATAGAAAAACTCTGAAATGATACAGCATTCTCTTCCTCAATATTATTGTTGCAAAAATCTCATGTCACTGAAATACAAAAGTTTTAACAGACATTTTTTATGTATAATTTCAAATTAGGCTTAATAGAAGTGTCCTTTCTTTAAAAAAAAATTAAAAATATGTTCAGTATTATATTCCTTTTACTGTGATAGAGATGATATAGATCTGATGATACTCTCACCTTGACTCCTTCACTCTGGTGTTTTTCAAGTTTTGAGAATTTTATCTTATGGACTTAAAATAGGGCATGCCATAAGAATAGTTTTTACTGCCTTCTCTCCTCCAATTTTCTTAGCAGGCAACACTTGATGGTGCCTGTCTTTAATGGTTCAGAGAAGCAGAGCCTGAGTTAAAGAAAATGTCTAATTTTTTTGAAGAGTCCTGCTCTGACTTCTGTAACATTCTGCAATTAATTTTTTATAGATTCTAAATGTTTCATCTTTTCTTCATGACCTCACTATTTTATTCCTAGATTATTTTATTAATTTTCTATGTAAATTGTTATAAATAAATCACAACATATTTACAAGGGCCTCCTCCTGACCACACACCTCTTTATCTAGATAAGCATGAACAAAAGTCTAGTGGTGTGCCTAAGCATCAGTGCTCCTTAGAATTCAAAAAGCACATGGCACTTCTCTGGGCATTGGGTGTTTCACCTTTCCAGTGCTTCCTGCGCTGGTGCAGGATTGATGGGTGGGCAAACAGAAGACCAGGACCTTAGCCTGGAAGAGGCTCAGGGGTGATCTTATCACTCTCTACAACTCCCAGGAAGGAGGTTGTAGCTTGGTGGGAGTCAGCCTCTTCTCACAGGCGCCCAGTGACAGGATTAGAAGACATGGTCTTCTTCAGCTGTGCCAGAGGAGGTTTAGGCTGGACATTAGGAGGGATTTATTCACAGAAAGGGCGATTAGATATTGGAATGGGCTGCCCAGGAGGTGGTGGAGTCACCGTCCCCTGAGGTGTTTAAGGAAAGACTGGATGCGGCACTCAGTACCATGGTCTAGTTTACAAGGTGCTTGGTCATAGGTTGGACGCGATGATCTCAGAGGTCTTTTCCAAGCTCACTGATTCTGTGATTTGCGCGCAGCGTTCCTGCGGCTGCCCGGCCGTTCCGCCGTGGCCACCG
>NW_008238358.1:5566896-5571897 GCF_000691975.1 Corvus brachyrhynchos
GGACGGGCGTGGAGGGTGCGCGAGGGTGTCGCGGGGAGCTCAGTGTGCCCTCCTCTGTGCTTGCAGATGCCCCCGAAAAAGGGAGGCGACGGGGTTAAGTCGCACCCGATTATCGGAAGGTTCGGGACGTCCCTGAAGATCGGGATCGTCGGGCTGCCGAACGTGGGGTAGGTGTTCGGGGACGGGCAGGGAGGCTCCTCGCTCTCCCCGAGTTCGCCCCTGCGCCGGGCAGGGACCCGAGGCGCTGTCTGGGCGCAGAAAGGTGCGGATGCGAGCTCGGGGACACAAGTCTTACTGCTCAGTGATGGACTTCTGTCTTTAGCTGGAACTACTTGCAGGTGGAGCGACGCAAAACTGGCAGCGATAGGCAGGTGTGTACGAGTCTGGACAAGATTATAGGGGAGGGATCGGAGAAAGGAAAAGTCTTAATAATTGCTGAGTTTCATAAAACACCATGTCCTTTGTATTTCCTTATTTCCACTGTTGTGTTTGTGTAATGCATGTTTTTATGCAAATACTTAGGCACCCGTGCACAACAAATTCCTTTAATATTTTGGGATGATGTGCACAGGAAGGGGTTAATTATTCCGTGTCATTGGCAGTGAAGAGGACTTTCTTGAAACTTCTTCAGAGTTTGTAGTGAGACAAGCCTAAGTGACAGTTTGGAAGAGATGCTGAAACGTTAATCATTGATTTCTGTCATGCTTGTCATCTGTAGTTATGGCTCCTCACAGGAGCTGTTCTTGAAAAGGAGGATTAATTGATTGCCTGGAAGATACACATGTGAAACCTTTTGGTATTAATTCGTGTATCCTGTTTACTAAGAAAAGGTCTCAGCATTCTCAAACTTTAAATCTTTAACAAATTAGAGGACAAACCTTTGTGCACGTCTTAAAGCTGGAAGCATTGCTTTCTTATATTTTCATTATAATTTATTTTATTTTTCAGGGTATAGCTAAGACGTACTCCATAAAGGAAATAATTAGCTGTAGCATTGTATGGCTTGTCAATGGGGATAAATAGCATTTTCAGTTATGTTGTGATGTAACTTTCAAATAAAACTGTTAGTGACTTTTGAGCGTGTTGGCTGTATGCAGAGCAGCTCTGAAAAACACAACAACCTGAATATTTATGGTAGAAGATTTGGGAGTTAATAAATCAAGAATTGCTCTTTTGGTTTAATAAATGCCAGCTACCAAAGTGATCTGCCTTTTGGTTTAAGGGAAAGTGTTCTTTTTTTTCCCTGATAGTGTACTTTTTTCCACTGATATTTAACAAGGATGAAAATAGTTTGGTAAGGTTCAACTGTATCTTCATATGAACAAAAGATTACTTTTAATTGATTAACTGATGTGGTTTGCTTTCTGTGCCGCTTTTTTTCTCTTTTTATTGTTGACTTTTATTGCTTAGATACTGAAATTGTACAATGTAAATAAATCTGAAGGAACAATACCCTTGTGGAAAGGGTGAGTCATGGCAAAACTAGTTCAAAGAAAAGTTTCAAGCATCCTTATGGGTGTCTCACTGTTCTTGAGGAAAATGAGAAATGGCCAGTAGGGCTGTGCATTGCTTTTGACTTAATTTTTTTTTGCTGACATGTGTGTGCAATATACGTACTTAGGGGAATTTTAAAGGGTAGGGGAGAGAGGTAACATCATTGGGTTTCAGTGGGGCATTACAGGTGCGTGTGTCCTCTGCTGTAATCGGGGGAATGGTCACTGCTGTTGAAGTAAAGAAAAAGCTCAGTATCACTTTGGGTTAGAATAAGATCTGGTTTTATCCAGTACTTTTAAATGCTTCTGAATTGAACTACTTTAAGAATGTGTGCATTTCGTTGATAGGAAATCAACGTTTTTCAATGTGTTAACGAAGAGTCAAGCGGCAGCGGAAAATTTTCCTTTCTGTACTATCGATCCAAATGAGAGTCGAGTACCTGTGCCAGATGACAGATTTGACTTCCTGTGCCAGTATCACAAACCTCCGAGGTAACTCAGATTCTTAATATTTTTCTTCAGTTAGGCAGCTGAAGCAGTGTTAGTGAACCAAAACTTTTCATAAAAGTTTAATGCAAATGTAATGTCTACAAGTTTGTTATTGACATCTGTTTTAGAATATGAAATTATATGTCCACCTGGATTATACCTTTCCCATACCCCCAGTATGACCTTTATTGTATGAGAATGATAAATGTAGGAGCTGTCAGTCATTGCTCAGCACCATTTGGTGACTGGCGTTCCTGTCTTTGAAGATGGTTGCTCCCAGGTGACTGGGAGGATCTTCTGAAGAGGTTTGAAAAGTGAACAGTAGTGGACATACCTAACATGTCTAAGGTTGCTAATTTGTAAGATTTCCACCCTATACTTTGTATCATTCAGAATATTGTATGCGCTGTAGGGAGCTAAACAAATATCTGTCATTATCCCTGCATCCTCAGTTATTTGGCAGTAAGTTTTATGGGCAGTCTTTTTTGTCCCCGATTTTCTCTCCTTTTAATAGGCTCTGCTACTTGTTCTGTGGTATATTCAAGGATATTCCTACACTACATCTCTCCCGATTCTTTCATTATTCTAGGAGTGTATTAATTTTGTCACATCAATTTTTTTGCTGTTGACTCTGTCTGTAATCTGCTCTGTATGTTCAATGTGGGAACTTTTTTTTGCTTGAACAGCAAAATTTAAGGTGCTTCCAGAAAACAGAAACTTATATAGGAACTTGTGACTCATTAATTTCAGTTTGCAGTTACTTGCAGAGGTATCTTGAATCAAGTGAGTGTATATAAATCCTAGGGCAAACTAGCGTGCACATGTGCTTTTTTTAACTCTTGGGCCTGAGTTTTAGAGCCAGATCTCACCCACAGTTAAAAAAGATTTATTAGTCACTAATCAAAAAAATCCATTTTCTGACTTGATTTTCAGGTCTAAACAAGCTGTTTCCGTCTGTAACTATTGTGCAGTTTTTAAATACTGCATTATTATGAAGCTATTTGTTTAGGTGGATTGTTATAACGTTACCTTGTTTTTCCTGCTCAAGTCCGTGTTAAGTATGATGGTTATGGCATGGATCTTAAAAACTAAACTGAATTAGAGACAAAGTTTTGAGGCTGTTGACCAGAGATAATGGTGTGGCTTTGAAGTTTTGTTGGAAATTTTCTTCTAAATTGTATTATTAGTGCTGCTTTGGCCATGTCAAAAATCCCCTTTTCTTCTCACTTGGCTATGAATAGCTACTCCCAAATTAATAGTTGAAGTGACAAAGAGATTATTACCTCTCCCCTCACCCTGCCTTTGGCCATCTATCGTTACAAGGAGTGCTAAGATCGTAAATACCTCTGTGTGTTCTCTGACTAGCAAATTCTCCTTCCCTCCCTCCCCCCTTATCACTCTAAAAATATTAATGAAAATAGTATATTTTCTGAATCTGTATTCAGTAAATATACTGAGTTTGATAATAAGCTGGATAATCAGCTTTTATTTGAATGGTCTTTTGACTTTCTACAGACATTTGTTACTTAAAGTCAATGGATGTGGGCATTAGTGGATAGTTATATCTCCTGAGTTCACTTATGCTGCTTATATGATCTTTGTATTTCACTGTAATAGTAATAAAGCAGAGATAATTAATGATAATCCAGTAGGACAGTAGACTGAAGTAACTTATTGGGCTGTTTGTGCTTGTCTGCCTGAGACTAACTTAGGAAAAGAAGGCTGTAGTCACAAAGATACGCTACTGAATTGTAATTTAAATGTCTTAATTTCTCTGTATAGTCTTGATTTTGTTCTTCATCTTTATGTAATACGTTCTGTGGTAATTTTCTACTTGTTTGGTTTAGTAGACGTAATCCATCTGTGCATGCAGAATGTTTTATAAACAGTGAATTCTCTTTAAATTGGACTCTCGTCTAGCCTCAAGATTTTGTCTTTCAAAATCTAAAACATTTGGGTTTTTTTTTCCCGTATGTTACACTTAGTCTTCACATAACTGCAGTCATTGTTGGGAGATAGGGGAAAAGAAACAAGGGGTGACTTTGTCTTAACTGAAATAAAGTATGACAGTACAAAGTGATCTTGCCTTGGTGCCTGCTGTGAACCAGGGCAGGGGAGAGGGACGGGGCTGGCAGTTGCTGTCGGTCCCACTGAGCTGGGATTGCTCTGCTGCAGCTAGACTGACTATTGCCAGGGACATCGCTGGTATGAGTTTGTGGCTGCTCTGCCATTGGAGGAGGAGTTGGGATCTTCAGGTACTGTTTGTTGCTTGAAGATCCATTCCTCTCTCGAAAAGAGGAGAGCCTCAGCTTCCTTGGGACTGGTGTGCTGTTACTTGTTAGGCCGTGCTGAAAGCTGACTGGTATTAATTGGAAATGTAAATGTTTGTAAATTAAATCACATAGCCAACAATTTAGAGACTATTACCTACAGGTAAATCTGTACTTAATAGATTAAGGTACACTGGCAGAACTTGTAACCTGTGCTTTTTTTCTTTCTGCAGCAGTGGGATGTATGTGACTGTTGACAATAAATAAGTTGAGTGATATAGACTGTACACAGAAGGTGGGCTCTAAGAACTTACGGTTAAAACTGCTATGTTGTTGCCAAATGATATAGATTATTTCTTTGAGCTTTAGTGTTACTACTGCTTGCTTTTTGCTGTGAATGAAACTGGATACTAAAAAAAAAGAAGAAATCTTAATATATTAAACACAATTCTGAATGCTTGTTATTTTAAGGTATTTGTTTATATTATGTTACTAACTTCATGTATGTATTTAAATGATTTATTTGTTTGTTATAAATTTCATACAATATTCAGTGAAAACTCACTTGTTACATTGTGCCCATGTGTAGCTTCTTCAGAAAGGAGAGGGTTTATTTTTTTATTTTGTTGTCCTCCTACCCCTGTTCCCCCAGTATAGGTACTTTCAGGCAAGGTTTTACAGACTAATGATTGGATTAGTTCCAGTTTAGTTTTGGAAAGAGAGTATTTTCTGTAGACTGATTCACTTCA
>NW_008238358.1:5571940-5603292 GCF_000691975.1 Corvus brachyrhynchos
TAAAGCAGAAAGGTGTATTTCCCCCCCACCTAATTTATGAATCCTAAGTAGGTAGCAGAGGATGAGGTTTGCTAATTTTGTAATGGAAAAGAGATGTTTTTCATCTCAACAAGTAGCTCCTGACATGACAATTACGACACGGAAGCCAGAAACAGTTGCTCTGTTAACTGAGTTAATATTTTATGGGACGTCGTGTGTTTAGGAGTGATGGGTATCTCACAAAAAAAAGAGCTGTGTATATAGTGCAACTGAAGAAATTTTAGTAACTTAATAAAAGCTTTGATGAAGCTATTTTCTTGTGTATTTTTGTTCTAAATTTAATTAAAATGCTGCTTAATCACCTTAAACCTAAAAATATTTTTTTTAGTGTAAGTATGTCAAACTCATGTAATTTGAACAGTGATTTGTGTCCTAACTCACAAATAGCTTGAAAGCCTCTGGGTGCATGTACCCACCACTCTTAGCTCACATGTCCTCCTGCCTATTGCCACAGCTGTAGTGTGCTGTGCCTGACCAGGAGATGTGCCTCAGGTGACTCTGGAGTCCAGCCTCAGAATGAGTTTCACTGAGGTGGTGGAGGAAACTGCAATTTCCTCTTTATTTGATTTATTTTGTGCCCCAATAATCTCCTCACTGCAATTATTTGCATTTTTTCTACTTTACTCCAAGCTACATGAGTAAAAGAAGTGCTCAGGAAGAAGCACAGTAAGCCTAAGGTAATTAACCTACAGCCTAACTGTAAGTAATTACACCCAAAGACTGCATTGGCTGATCGAAATCAATCTGTCTGAAAATATTAATAAAAAAAGTGATGTTAAAGTGTGGTGTTTCTGGTTCCTCCCTTGCTTAAAGTCAAATGAGGTTATAAGCAGGAGTGAGTCAAGAGAGGATGAATCAAACTACTTAAAAAGTTGTCAGTATTTGTTTCATTCCTTGTTTTCACCTGTGAGTTGCCTTGCACACATGCATTCACAAACACAAAGCTTATTGCAACCACAAACATTTCTATTTCACCTAGACTATTTCTAATCTATCTTGGATGTCCTTTTCAAACTTAAAATTTAAAGCAATTTTGGTTATCTCCAAGGAGGATAATATCTAAATTGCAACTACCCCTCTTCAAGTCTAGCACTGTCCATTATAGTTGAGGATCTCGATCCTTTTTGTCAGCAGATTGCTTTGATTTGTTTTTTTGCATTGCAGACAATAAAATTCATTCATTCTGATCTTTAGTGCTCAAATGATGGTTACTGTACTAAATCTGAGTTAGTCCCATTGCTGTCTAGATCATGAAAGTCTGCAATATTAAATGAAAGTTCCCTTGAACTCATTGTAGGATAGCGTACTCAGGTACGTGATAAAGTTTTAAAGTCAAAATTATGTAATCAGTTGCTGGAAAGCATTTTGTAGAATCCAGATCAGCAGTGGGACTTTCTGAGGGACATCATGTGGGACTTAATCTATGTTTAAGAGGAACATTTACATAAATGGAAACCACCTGTAGTTTCAGAGTGAGAGATCAATAACTTAGCAGGATGTAAATCTAACATATCATCATCTGTAAAAGAATTCCATTTCTTTACAGAAAATGACTGAAAATTGGTAACTATATCCTGTTGTTAATGTTATTTTTCCTTAGGTGTTACTAAGTTTGCCTGTTCTTCAGTTTGTTCTGAGCCTGCTTAAATCAGCTGGGCTGTGATGCATGTTCTAGCACTGCATATTTGCCAGCAGTGAATGAAAAACCTTAAGTAATGGTGACTTGAGCCATCTTTTCTGCCTGATGGGAGAAGGCAAAATTTAATTAGTTGTATTTTGTTGGTGTGATAACTTACTGAATAGTTTGAGAATGCAGGTGTTTGGTATGTACAGGACATGGAGTATGTGTTGTAATCCACATTGAATCTCTTACCTTGTTATAATTCATATAAGGGCAATTTAATTAGCAGATATTTCACTTCTGGTTCATGTGCTGTTAGGTTCAAGTCTTGTTTGTCAGTACCGTGGATAAAATGCTATTAATGAAATCATTCTTGTATAGAAATGGCCAGGGTTCATCTGCAGTACCTAGTTCATTGGAAGCAGATTCTTTTAACTGTCCAGTGAGGGATTTTGCTTACATTGGTCAAAACTGCTTGCAAGATTGATTGCAGGAGTTGTAATAGGGAGTACAGTCTCCTGGAAGAGGGAAGGACTGAACTGTTTGGAAATGAGCCAAAAATAGCAGTGAGGACAGACAGAGTTGAATGGCTCTTAAAGAGGTTGTCACAATATACATGTTCTCTTTCTATGTTGCTACATTTACTTCAGGTCATTTGTGAATGCTAACAGATGACTCTGACTGAAGTTGTATGAATTTTCGGGAAGGAGGAAGAATTTCTCTTTTCTAACAGACTTAACGTAGCTGCTTTTAAAGGCAGAAGAGCCTGTGCGGGAAGCAGGAGATGAGTAATACATTTGGCTTTACCGAAGAGAAAGGGGAGCTGGACATTTTACCTTCATACTGAAGAATCTGGCCTTCTTGGTTGTGGGACCTAGGATCAGGTAGAGTTTGAGTTGAGAGAAATTTCTTGAACTATTGAAGAAATGAGTAAAAAGCGAGTGTGTTATGAGTATTATCATCAAGGCTTGCTGGAAAACTACTGCGTTTGAATTTAGTTGAAGCTTTAGTTGAATGAAGTTGTCATGTGGCTTTCCAGGGTTTCCTGGTGGAGGTGAAATTTAAGTAAACTGTATTAAATGCTGCAGAGAAACTAATGGGATTTTGGTTTCATTGAAGAAGAGAGACTGTGGAAACCTAGAAGAGTGAAAATCCAGGGAGAGAAACAGCATTTCAGTTATCATGTTTCAGTTGAAGTCACAGCTTCAGGTGTGTGCTGACTGTGAGTTTTTTCAACAAAGCAATTATTTGTGGAAACTCAAGAAATAAATGTATGCCTCTTCCCCTCAAATTTTGGAAAAAAAATTATGCACAACAAATTCCAGATACTGTATGTATATACATTTTAGAAGCAAGAAAGTAACTGGTTGCATTAATCCATTCACAACTGCTGTACTGGACAAAGAGATCAGGTAAAGAAACTCCTCCTGTTTAAGTAACTGGTTTGGACTGAAATTTGAAACAATGAATTTGAAACTAAGTTTGTGAAAAAACTAAGTTAGTGAAAAAAAAGCTTCACCCCCTGCACAATATGTAACCCTATGGATACATAAGCCTCTTACTCCTGAAGTGCCCTAACCACCAGACTGCAGAACTGTACTTTGTCTGGCCCAGTGAGTCTTGTGCTCTTTACTGCATGGTTGCTCATACAGTGAAGGTAGCACACTAACACAAACGCAGTGCTGCTGTTTTTCAAAGTGGGATAAAAAACCCCTGCCCAAGGATTATACCTGTGGTTAAAATATAGAGATACTTCTGGACTTGGTGTTCTGTTTCATATTATAAATCCTTGTGACGTGCTTTATGGTAGCTTGGTGTTGCACTGATTTGTACAAATGATCAGTTGATGCCACCTGTTCCTGATGATCGTTTGAGGCTCAGTGACATTATGCTAATGCTGACTAATGAATCCTAGGAAATGGAAATTAATTTGTTTAGAGGAGGAGAAAAAAGAAAAGCAAAATGCAGTTAAGTCTTCAATAAACCATATTCAAGATACACGGTGCTTTCCCCCCATTCTGTGCAGTGTTCTCTGTTTATTTCGTTTCATAATGTTTACTCTTTGTCCTTCAGAGTACAGGCAAGTGTGACTAGCTTGTGCCTTTTTCTGCTTTTCTGTGTATTCATCTTTCTATGATGAAACAAATTTAGACCTGGGAAGGTGTCTGCCAGTGGGGATTCTTTTAATTTGCTTGGAACGTGAGCTTTGTGATACCCGAAGTGAAGGTGAGAAAGCGCCCTGGAAGCCCACATACTTCAAAGGACTCTTGCTTGTATTACTCAACTGTGAAAGAAATGTGCGGGGGTTTTCTTTCCATTGTGTAGCAAATGAGGTTGATTCTGGTGATAGAGTGACCATTTGCATATGAAGGTATCTGTCTTGCTCTAATGTGGCATCTTTGTAGTGAAAGTGTGAATTGTTCTGATGACTGGCCAGGAAGTTAATCCTACCAGAAAGGTGAGAGGGGAGCATAGAACCTTCCTTACACCACCTTTGTTTTCCTTAAAACACAGTTTAAAATTACAATGGAGAAGGGCTTTACAGAGTGGCATTTTTCTGTCTTGCTTTTGAGTGAGCGTCAAAAACCAAAGACTGGGAAGTTGCTGAGGTTTCTTTTGAAGTATGTTGGTTCTCTTTGTGACAGGCAAAAGGATTAATGCACTAATAGGTACTCGCTTCTGTCTTCAGACTGCGAGTTACTATTGCTAGTGCCTTAAATAAGGATTTGCTGTTTCTGAGTTTGTGTAAAAAAAAAAAAAAAAAAAAAAAAAGATAGTGGGACAGTCATGTTCTTTTGACTGCATTCCACGGCATTAACTTGCAGCACACAGTATCTGTCTTCCTAAGGATGAGCCCTTCTTTTCATGGGCCTAGTGAAGTTTAAAGTCAACATAACTGTGTACCTGAGTTAAAGTAACTTATTGTATCATGTTACATAATTGCTTCTTTCTAAGTACGTCACAAAGATATTAATTATATGAAACATGTCATTAAGTTCCTAATTTATTACACCTGACAGGTTTAGTGACACTTTGAACTTCCCCTTGGTAAACAAAAAGATTTTGTCCAGATCTTGTATTGTGAAATTATTTTACTTGAAAGAAATAATTTTTCTTTGGAAATGTTAGAGCAAGATTGAAAACAAAACCTTTAGGTCAACCACTTTTCCAGAAATAATTGATGTTCCATACTCAGATTCTAGTGAATCATCTCTTCCCAAATTAGGGAGTTGATTTGAAGTGAGGAAGGACATCTGCTGATATGTGTTACTTACAGTCAAAGGGAAGTGGGGTAGCACCAAAGAAAAAAAGTTGAAATTGTGTTTTGTTCTACCTAAGTCAGTTGCTCTGAGCAGAGACAATGATCCATAGATTTCTGTAACTACTTTTTTTTCTGTCTGGACTATAGCTGCCATACCAGGCACTGGCATAAGGAGAGAAGGGTGATTTTCCTGCTGGTGGAGTTTCCTGCTGTTACAGATTTGACAGCAGTCTTGTCATATATTTCAGTATTTGAAAAAACGTATTTATCAGCATGTTGTGACACTGATAAAAATAAAGCTCATTTTGGGCTGTGGACAGTAAAGATTTCAGAAGTGTAATAGTGCTCAGAGAGGGTTTCTGTAAGGGCTGGCTGGGTCATTCCTAGCCCTCATTCCCACCTTTGTGGTTGTTTCTGTCTGTGAGCAGCACTGCAGTGGTAGGTCTTTGGAAAAGGCATCTTAAGGTAGACCACAGAATTTATATCTTTGGATTTGAATCTGGTGTTGAAGAGCACTCACCGCAGAACAGAACACTCCGCTTTCCAACTCAGCTCTATCCGCTCATGCCGGCTCTAGGGTGTGTCTCACCCCTCTTGGTGGGGCTGTGCAAGCCGTGGGTTTGGGTGTTTGCCGCTATACTTACTGCCAGTGAAACAAACAGTGAGCTGTTGTGGTAGTCCTAGCACAGTGCTAATGAAATGTGATGGTGATAAAGTGTTTGATGGGAATGAACTGCTGTTCCAGCTACTTATTTTGAAGCCATCAAGCTGGAGATCGTGAGGCTGTGGTGTGTGGTTTCTGGTCTTTCACAAGTGAGGGATTTGCAGCATTTCAGTGTGGTTCTCTCTGCCACTGTTCATGATGATGATATCATTTGCATAGAACATATGAAGGTGCTTTTAGTCAATGCCATATCACAAGGTTTTAGTGGTTTCTTGGGTTTTTTTCCAACTCACCTGGATTTTGAGAAGTAATTTGGTTTAGGGTGTACATGTAAAGTTTAATGCCACTAAGTTATTTGTTCATTTAAAAACAAGCTGAGGATTTCTGGAGGATAGAAGGTTTGAAGTTTATAAATTTTTTTCTGTTTTTTTTCTGTTTTTCTCAGCTAATTTGAACTTAATGTCTATTCTGTTGCTGTATAAAATGTCACATGAACATGTCTGCTTAACCATTTGCTGTTCAGTCTGGTGGAAAACATCACAGCTGTTTACATTATAATACCACCTTAACTTATCTGCCTTTTTTCCAAATTGTTTGCATAACCCTGATCACTGCTAGTTTAATCACCAGTGTATTAAAAAAACCCCTGCTCTTGTCTTCTGAGAAAGTTGCATAACTTGCTGAACTAAATGGTAACCTTAGAGGTGTGCAATAGCAGAGCACAATGGCCTTTTGTGTCTTACCCTTTGGTCCTGGGAAAGCTGTGCACTACACATGATATATCTATGCCTCAGTCTTCCAGGCCTGCTCGATTATTGTATAGTTGTCTGTATGATTCCACATTTCAAAACTAGTTTACTTAATTTTGCATAAATATTTACAGAGAACTTAGAGAATGGGTGTTTTACATACAATGGGAGGAATTTTGTCTTACACATTCCATACTGTGATGTTTAACTTGTTCCAAAAAAAAGAAGTGTTGGATTTTCATGTTCTGAATTTATTTCTGTGCCCAAAATTTTGGCTAATATGCTTTAGTAAGGAAACATTTGACTTTTATATTTCAGCAAAATTCCAGCTTTTCTGAATGTGGTGGATATTGCTGGCCTTGTGAAAGGAGCCCACACTGGACAAGGCTTAGGAAATTCCTTCTTGTCTCACATAAACGCCTGTGATGGGATCTTTCATCTGATGCGTATGTAAACTTATTTATCTGTTTTTTCTAGCTTAAGGACAGCATTGTTGTACTGTAATTAATAACTGTGGAGCAAATATCCGTTACAGTTTTAACCTTTACCATTCAATTCAAAGCCATCAGGTCTGTCTTAGGTTTTCCAGCCAAGCCTCATCCTCTGCTATCTAACAGGTACACCTTTCTTCATTAGCATTGTGCTGAAGACTTAAACTGGGAAATCTGCAGTAATGATGTGTTGTTTTCTTTTGCCAGCAGTGCATGGCAGTTTATTTAATTTCATGAAGAAAGAGGAATGGAATATGTTAGTAAAAGACAGAAATGGAAGTAGAAATCTGCTGCTTTTGTGAATCCTTAAACTTTCCAGTTCCTGAGAGAATGAAGTTTGTTGCTTTTACCAGGGTTTGGTCCAAGTTCCTGATGGACTGTGTATCTTTGGGAACCAGTGCCCTGAAACCAGCTGTCAGTTTTCAGCCTGATGGGTGGGCACTGAACACTGAATCTCTGCAGTCACAGTAGAAAGTGGCTTAAAAAGAACTCAGGCTAGCTGCTGCTATTCAAGGGCAAGAGGTAGGGTGTGGATACAAAAATGCTGCTAGCAAGGATTTTCTTGCTATTTTCTAAGTCCGTGAGAGACTTTTCTCTCTCACAGAAGAGGTAGCAGAGTTATGTAAACAACCAAACACCTGCAGCCTTGAAAAGTCTTGTTTATGGTATAGTAGAAAAATATTTTGACAATGGATGTTTTAGGATTTTAGCCAATCACCCCCAAGGGGTGGCTGGTCCTTTGTCCAATTAGACTATGAAGAAAAAAGTCTATAAAAGAGTTTGTAAAATAATTAAATAAATCAATCTTGCTGCACAATTCCTGCCTGCTGGATCTTTTCTCCTCCTCCCTATGGCTGCAGGACACGGCAAAATACCTTAGGGTATTTTTTTTTAGTAACAGTAGGGGACTGGAGGGTGAGACTTGTATGCCAGCAAGCTGGAAAGAAGGTGTTGCTGAAGATGAAGAGAAGATAATGATAAAATCTTGGTAAGAAGAGCTGTGGCAGGAACTGATCTGGGTGTGGTGATGCGATACCTTTATTGTATTTTTATATAAGTTTTCTGTACCCCAATGGTTCATCCCTACCTTCCCCACTCCTATTCCCAGTTGGTTTCCCCCAGATCCAAGCCTCTCCCCCGGTGCTCCCTACATGGTTGTTCTCCTCCCCTTGTTCTAGCTCTTTCGCTATCAATCACCCAAACCCCTCCTGTTGTTCCCGAAGGTTCAGTGTCCAACATCTGAAACCTCCCAATTTACCCTTATATGGTCCCCATCAATCCCCCGAGACCCTACCCCTCTAGATACCTCCCCCTTTGGAAATCCCCTAAACCTCGATGCCCCATTGGGGCATGTGGTCCCTTTCCCCCTCGTACCCTTGGGGCTATTGGCCCAAGGAAATGTCTATCCTCGTCCACATCCCTCTCTTAGAGATTTCTATTGGTCCCCAGTTAAGCCATCCCCACTGTGCCTGGAGGTTCAGCTCCCCTGGGCAGAGCTGAGCTCCTGAGGAACAGCTTTAAAGCCAAGAGCCTCCAGCTGCTCCGCGCTCCTGTCGCATACCGCAGGAGCTAGCCTGGGCAGTGGTCAGTGGCGGTCATTGCGACAGCTGGGGACTGTGCATTTTCAAAGCATGAAAAATTTAGTGTTTGTTTTCATTTTGATTTGATCTGGAATAAATTTTCACCTTTGGAACAAATCTCTGGAACAAATTTTCAACACTTTCACTGAAAGTGTTGCTCCCCATCTTTATGCTGTCATGCTGGCCATTGTCACTGCTACTGCCTGTGGTAATGGCCAGCATGGGAAGCAGAGTCCTTCAGAGAATTGGTCTTTTTCTTATTTATGGATGCCAGGCAGGAAGTCAGAAGCAGCTCGGTGTGCATTTGTGCTCTAAACTTCAAGCTCTGCATGCCTGAGTATATTGAAGAAAAGCTTGTTAGACTAAGAAGCAGCTCGTTGTGCATTTGTATATTGTGCCTGAGTATATTGAAGAAAAGCTTGTTAGACTTTGACTTAGCTTGGCTCAGTTGGTAATTTTGCAGTAAGCAGTTTGAGAATTAACCAAGTCATATTAATTAAGGTAACAATAGGCAAGGAAGTGGCTTGACAAGAAAGGAGAGCTTTTGTTGAGTATGATGAGACAAACTTTGGGTAGCTCACCAAAGGTATTTTATAATTCTAGGCTAAAGGTTTTGATCCCGTTTTCTTTATTTGCTGAGGATGCGTTAAACTGTGTTTCCTTTAGGACAGAAGGTTTATTTGTGGGTTTTTTTAGCTTCCATAACAGAATACACTGTTGTTACCTCTTTGTGTTCTGAGATGTTTTTTGGAGAAGGATGTTGCCTATCAGTTGATCCACCACAAGGCACACAGGTGAGCTCTTACATGGCATAAAGATGAGGACAAATGCGGTCTGTTTCCACCTGGCTAATTCTCTACTTTCCTTACTTCATTTAAAAGAGACAGTCCCCCCATCTTGAAATGGCTGTGAATTTTCAGCCTTCAAGTTTCCATATCCTTGTTATACTGTTCCTTCTCCTGAGAGAAGTGGTTTTCATTAAATCAATAAAAACATTGTTTATATGTCTAAAGTATATTTTAATATGTGCGAAGAAACAGGCGACACATGGCAACCACACATGGTAGGGTAATAGGACAAGTAAAAGGAGAGGTAGGTTTGTGTTGAGCACCACTGTATTTTTATACATGATTAGTGACAGTATGAAGTAGACTCTCTTAGCTCAGCAAACAAGGCAATTATGTCTTCCTCTTGCAGAATGGAGCAATCCATTCTTGGGTTTTGATACTTTATTTGGGTTTTTTTCTGTAAAAGTGCACAAACTGAAAATGATTTAGTGGTATTTAAACTAAACCAGTTGGTCTCCATACACTTACAAAGAAAAATTAAAAAGAATTAAAGAAAAATTAAAAAGAAACTGGTTATACCAGTTTCTTAGGGGTAAGGGTGTCATTTACTTCTGGCCACATCCAGTTATGAAAACCTGAGACAGGTATACTTCCTTGCTTACTGACTGAGTGAATGGGGGATGAAATTTTGAAATGGTTGTCTGTCCTGGATAATGGTGTTTGCAGTCCCATAGTAACCTGACATGTGCTTAAGGTACTTACAGCTTTGTTAATCTTCCAAGTTTCACGGTTTAATTAGAAACATTTCTGACAGTTCTATTCTCCATGTTTCAGGTGTACTGCAGTTTTAACTGAGGCAGCAATGTTTTTTGTAGTGACAGAAGGCAGGCTGTTTGAAGGTTATGGTAGTGTTTCTTCCACAGTTTCATGGCTTTAACCACCTTTCAACTTTTATGGCAGACCTGTTGCAAGTACTTGTAGAAAATTACTTTCTTTGTATGGTGAACTATAAATGGAAACTTTGTTACAAGTGTAAATTTACAAATTACGCTTAAACAGTGCTTCAGTGAGGAAAATGGTAGATATCAGTATTTAGTCCCTGCTATAGTAGCTCTGTCAAGTTTTTGAACGTACTGGATGTTAAACATCCAGAGCCCTTCATGTTTTTGAATTTCTCTTCCCACTGATATTCTGCAGTCCTAGTTTTCTAGAAAATATGTTTCACATTTTTCTCTTATTTTTAGTTTCTTTAATGAAATCCAGTCGTTCTCTTCAAAGGTACAGAGATTGGGAGGAAGCTTGTCTGTAAAAGTACTTTGCTATCAAACTCTCCTTTTCAATTAATAAAAACCATTAAGGTGGGATGCCAAATGTTTGAAGTACGGCAGGCAACACTGGGTTTTGTGGAAGAACCTGAGAGCTCACCTGTGCCATCCCCTGGTGTGCCAGTCCTGCAGAGGATGGTGTGAGCTGCCTGTGGTGCTGGGGGAGTGTGGGCAAGGAGGGCTGGGAAGCTCCTGCTTTGCTCCTCTGGAAGTGCTCTGACTTCACAGCAGAGGAGCTCCAGCTGCCTTTTAGCAGCAGGCTTGGGAGTTTGGTAACTGATAATCCGTGAAATCTTGTTCTTTGTGATAAGAGTGAAAGAACTATGAAGCTAGGTAAACATCCCCTGCAGTCTTACAGAAGTGACTGGTGTGACCAATATGAATGGGTTCCTAGAAAGCTTTAATTGCTTTTACTCCAGTTTTATGTTTGTTAAAACTGGAAGTGTTTAGTACACCTCCTGGTTCCGCTTCCTTCAGGGTTTTAGGTAACTTCTAAAGCTGTTTTGTCATTATTTAAAGCTTTGATAGCTATGAATCATGTCAGATGAGTAGTTTATTCTTACTTGAAAAAAGCACCAATCAAAACTGAGTTTGACAATATTTTTGCAGATTTTTGCTCAGAATTTGAAATCAAGTTGACTTAATTTTATTTTTTACCATCATGAGTGTTAATGGCAACTTGCAGTAATACTGCCAGTATTTTGATTTGCCTGCAAAAATCAAAGTGATGATAAAGTTATTTAACTAAGATACGTCATCCTTTTTCACTTTTTTTGACTTTCTATAAAAATGTTCTATTTTCTATATAAAGATGCTAATCATCTGTAGCTTTTATATACTTGAGGCATGATGCATTTTCCCCCCATATTCTCTAACAAGAAATCATACCTGCTGATTGCTGCTCCTGAAATCCAACTACTACTGAGAGGAGGGATGTGAGGATATCACTTAGCCACACTCCACTGCACTAGCATTTCAGTGAACAAAGTATGAGTTACATCTCATCCTTTTCAGCATGTGTGTTCTGTGCTTTGGGAATCACAGTGGCTCAGTTTAGCTTGGCTGTGTCACTTCTAATATCTGAAGCTGTTTTTTCATCTTTATAATGGGTCAAAATTCACCTTGAACTGATGTAAACATATCTGTCTTTAAAAAAATGATTGTCTTTGACATATTTTTGTTCAATTTTTTGAAGATGCTTTGGTTTTGTTTTATATTTATATTTATTACTAAGTGTAATTGACACCTGTTAAAAAAGGGTTGCCTCTTTACAGATACAAACCTTTCACTCCTAAGCCACTGAAGTTTAAAAATAGTTCACACATATTAAACTTGTTAGTGTTACACAATCAAAATGTATCATGCATTCTATTTGAGTAGATGATAGTTCCTATTGAAATTTTCTCTTCTTATTTATTGTTAGAGTAACTGAATTAAAGTGTAATAAAATATTTGGAGTGGCTCACAGTTCAGCTAAACTTTCAGTTGGCTTTCAGTAACTTCTCCATATTAAATCCAGAAATTGTGAAAGCTTTCAAATTAAACAGGCAGTTGTGTCTGTGTATTAACCTAATGCTTAGGGTTTTTTTGTTTGTAGTTTTGTTTGTTCAGGATTTTTTTTGGTTAAATATTGTACAGTGTTTTGATTTTGAGAAAAGGCTTTGCATAGGAGATTTTTCTGTTCACAGAGTTAGGAAAATGGCATTCCTCTACTCCTTTTAGCAAAATCATCACCAAAAGTGAAATAATTTATATTTGCATGACTGTTCTTGCATTGCATGTTGCAATTTCAGGGTATCAGGTCACAGAAATAAACGAACTAGTGGTGATTGTCCTAGGCCATGTGTAACCTGTCTTTGAATTTTACCTTTCCATATTCAGATACTAAGCCTACTGTTTTGAAAAGGAAGGGAGGCTATTAACAAGTTTATGGAGATGGATACAAATTTGCTTATCATTAGCTTTTCCTCATTTAAAGAAATGCTTTTGTTGCAGGAGAGGAGGGTTTTTCAGAGGTCGCTTAGCTGTGTTTTACTTCGGAGCTTTTATTCATGTAGATCTCCTCCCTACAGCAGCAGTTTTGTACCTGCAGGCAGAAGCAGAATGCACATGTAGTGAATGATCCCTGGCTGCATCTCATCAGGCCTTTGCAACCCTCTTGGTACTGTACCACATTCTGTGGTGATGAGCGAGGCTGGGTACAGTCCCTTCTCAAAGCAGGTGAAGTTAAGCTCTGTGGCAAGCAATGTTCTAGAGGGGAATTCCATAAGCATACGAGTCTTCATTCCCCTTTTAGATAACTGAAGCAAAAGGAAGTGTGTTGGAATAAACTTTTTTTTTTTTTTTTTTTTTGTTTGAACACCGTATTCAGTTTGAGGCAAAAAGACCCCACAAAACACTTGATAAAAAAGGGATTTGAAGAGACAATGAGTCATTGAAGACTTATTCTCTAGACATACTGCATTGACACAAGATTTCTTGCAGGGAAACACATGGAGTTGTCATTGGTGTTGTGTACTAGATTTAAGCCATCTTGGAGAGCTAATGCTGTCTAGTGCTGCAAGATTTTTCTCACTGGATCCAAGGATGGAAGCACAGCAGACTTTTTTTCTCAGAAATAATGTTGGTGGAGAGAAAAAACATTTGTACTGTATTGTCTGCTCAAAGAAGCTTCTTGAGAAATGACCACGTAGGATTGGAGTGTTTGTGCAGCACCCAGCAGCAGAGGCAGTGGATGTAAATGAAATGGAAGTAGATTGTGTGTCAGAGCAGGCATCACAGTGGCTGTTGTCTTTCTTATGTGCCTACTCTTCGATGCACAGGCTTAGGATGAAGGCTGATGCTTAAAAGCAGTTGTTTGTGGATGATGCTCAAAAGCAGTTGTTTGTAGAAGCATCTGAAGAGCAGAAAAGGACCTTGTGTGTGCTTTGGATACTAGTACATTATTGTCCAAAATGTTGCTAGTGGAATTAAAGGACCGGGATGGGATTCTAGTGAATCTTCTCTCACGCAGTTTCAGTTACTACTACCTTGAAACCTATACCTGCAAGAGGGAGGGAGGCATTTTGTACACCAGCATCCTGTTCAATAGATCAGTGCCAGTGCAGGATCAACTAGCTTAATTTGGCCAGCTGTGGAAAACTTTTAACTAATCAGATTTTTCACTTAGGCGAGAAGATAATTATGGGGAGGGCAATAATCTCGTATGCTGAACAATTGCAGAAGAACTTTGCAAGATCTGTTATTGTCCTTGAACATAGTGTATTTGAGATACAGGAAATCACATTGTAAAACCACTCTCATCTCCTGTTTTATTGCTGGTGTTTCTTTCCTTTTGGTGTGCATACATGAAAAAAAATTGTGGGTTGGTACCCCACAACAGTTTGCAGTATGTTGTTTGGAGCTTTGTCTCCAGCAGAGGAGTGAATTTGTTTTCCTGGGCACGTGGTTGTAGATTGTGGAACAGGTACTGGAAAATGTGAGTTAGCCTTTGTCTTTATTGAACAGTGAATTACATTGCCAGACTAAGTGAAAGTGATACCTGAGCTTTAATCCATATTCCTCTAAGGCCAGGTAGTTACAGTTTAAAGCACACATGAACTCAGGTAAGGTTTTAAATAGGTTTCATTCTCCAATTTCTCAAAAGTAATTGTTCTGAGAGCTGAATAAGCCTCCCCAAATATATGGATATTAGGAGCAAAAGTTTATATGTATCATTTTAGTCCGTAAAAATTAAACAAATGTCTCTCAAGGATATACTTTACTTCTTCAGAAAGGATGAGAGCTATGAATGTTTAAATACTATGTTACTAATCAAACAGTCCAAAATTTGTTTTATGTTGAGGTTGCCTTTTGATGTCACAAATTGAATTTTGATTGTATAGTACCTAGGAGGTTTCTCTTCAGTCTCAAATATTGTAAAGTCTGTAATTTTATTTAATTACTTATTGAGAAGGAAAACTACTGTTCATGCATTCTTCCCTGGCCTCTATCATAGTTTGATAATGCTAGATTTGTTAGTATCGCTAATTGAAGTGACAGTGGATTTTGGAATCCACATTGTCATTCATCTTTAGCATAATATCCTATGTCTTTTTATGTCCAGTTTCTTTTTTGTATCAGAACAGATGAAAACATAAAATTTCCTGTCTATAAGGCCACCACCCTTGCTAGAGTAGCAGCATCTAATGCAGTTCTATTTATAGATGGAACTTGTTAAGTTTCCTCAGCAGGGACTTAAAGCTATGACCTCGTAGGCCAGAAACAGGAGGGCTACCTACTGAGCTACAAGGGCAATCTCTCAATTCTAAAGAATACATAGAAAATTTCTAATATACTGTACTGTGAGTCATAAAGTACTTGACCAGTAAATCCTCCCTCCCCTGAGAATAAAGACCAGGCAGGCTATCTTTATTGAGTCATTGCTATTATTTGACCTACAACTACTTTTATTATAGTTCTGTATACGTGATTTGGCAGTGTGTAATTGCTATTTAGGCAATGCAGATGAGTTTTTCCTCTGTAATACTTTACAGAAATCATCAATGTGTGATAGAGTTGGGGTGTTCAGGTGACTGTTCCTGAAATACATGTTTACCTGTTTGAGTGGGTGTCTTTGCTGATGGTGTAGGGTGTCCTGACTTTTTAAAAACAGTGATAGTTTGATAATTTATTAGTAATTTTTTATTTGCTGTTCCATGGACTTTCTTGAAAGTTTGAAGGGAAAAGTACTGCAGATGGATTTGATTTGTTTTTCTAGTGGGAAATGTGAAAGCCTGTTTTCCTTTGGTCAGAGGAAGGTTACCTCAGGAAAGGTAAAGTAACAGTTCTTTGTGAGACTGTAAGAACAGGAAAAGATAAGTGGCTGAGTATTTTCACTTTAATTAGCTGCATGATCAGAAAGGTGAGTGGTCTGTAAACTGAGAATATTATAGCATCCCTTTCATAAAGTTGCTTTTGAGAAAGTGCTTTCATTTTTTTAATGCAGAGTTTTAAGGAAAACTTTAAGTTAGATAGGTTCCTAGAAGCACTTCTGTTTCTCAGTTGAATCATAGATGGCTATGCTTCCTAACACATCTGAGGGCACGGTGTGCCCTGGGTTTGCAAACAACAGTAGGAGTTCGTTGTTGCTGCTCAGGGGCTCTTTATTGCTGTCCCTCATTGCTCTGCAGTAGAATATGCAGTTGAGTCAATACCAGATGAGCTGAGGTGACAATTTCCGAGGCTTATGTGACTTCAGTATTACAGTAGACAAGGAGCAGTTTACTTATGTGATTGCTGTGTACTGAACAGTGGAGTAACTGCTGCAAATGAAGACCAGGAGGGCTTTGGGTTTCTTATTCTGGTGGTAAGTTACTTTTCCTAGACAAACTAAACAAGGCTTCTGAGTTAGTTAAGATATGCTGTTGTAAGACTTAATTAATGTATACCTCCTTTTTGTTCTGTGTCAAGCAAATTTTTCTGAGATCCTTGGGGTGTCAGTTTAGAGTTCCTTTGTCTTTGCCTATGAGAGTTTGAGACTGTTTAATAAACTGACAGAGAAACCTCTGGTTCAGTTTCCTTTCAGAATTGCTATTTATTAATGGAGCAGCCTGGTTTCTACAATGACCAGAATGCCACTTTTAGAAAAATAGGTGTCTGTCTTTGTCCGAGTCATATGTTGTGCCAGACTTGTACACTGGATGAGAAAGTCTTCAGCGAGCTGAAGCAGCTCCGTACTCCGACATCTTTCCTCATGGATATGCTGCCACTTTCTTCTGTGCTGTTGGAAATGATTGTGAAACTGTGTAGTGAAAGGGCTTTTGGTTTTTAAAAATAACCATATTCTTCTTGCTGGGTTATTTTAAAAATAGGTCATTTCTTTAATCAGATTTAATATGTAATTCAGCAAACAGTCATGCTGTTCTAGCTGAGGGAGCATTAATCTGAGATTGGTAAAATGAAAAATGTTTGTAAAAAGGCAGCCATAGGAAATATGTGATGCCAGTTGTATCCTTCTTTTTTTTTTTCCTTTTTTTTTCTTCCAAGTTTGCAAGACAGGCATGTTTTCTTTCAAACCTTGCATGTTGTCCACTGGAGTCTGAAGAAACCTGACTTTCTTATGACTGTTATTTATGCTGAGATGTTATTGAGATGCAGGGTTTGGTTGCAGATGTGCCTTTGTGCTGTTGTAGTGCTAAAGTATTGATGTGGAAATCTGCTGGCTTCTTTTGGTGAGCCTTTTAATAAAGATAGTTGGTATGTTTTCAATATGTTTTCCAGACTTTTTCTTCTGTCCTGATGAAGTCCAGCTTCACATTGGCTGAAGATGAAGTTTTGCTTCTCTACTTGGGTTTACAAGGAATTATGTATTAACCAGTTATCAATGGCATCTCAGCAGAAATTATTATGGCCTAGTTTTTTTTTCTATTTGGTACTTGTCACTCTTGTATTTGCTCCTTTCAGTTTCTCCCAGCTATTTTTTAGTGTATTTCAAGATGAATTTTTATCCTGATATCGTCTGCAGAAAACAGAATTAGCAGTGGGATGGATTTAAGTGCTGGATGTTTGTCAGCAGTAGTTGCTAGAGCTTCTTTGGAAACTGTTGCTTTAGTTTTGATGCCAGGGTTTCTCTGGAAGCACCCTGGAGCCTCAGTGCCTGGAGACAATTAACAAAGTATCAAGCCAAACATTTATTTGTATTTGTGAAATACCTCAGAAAGGCTACTTTTGGTTCTTATTTTGGGTTTTACAGTTAAAGTGAAGCTTCATCTGTTGTTGATAAAATAGCAAGAAGATTCTTCAGAACCTCAGTGTTTATCTTTAGGTATGTAATTAAATTTCTGAGTATTCAAGTAATACATGGTTAATTTGTTTTCTATTAAAATTGGTTCAAAAGACTTTCTTTGCAAAATCAAACAACATCCCTTCTTCCTTCTCTCTACCTTCTTCGTTTTCTCCCTCCATCATACGGGTTTTTCTCTTGATAAGGATGATGGTAGAAACTTCTATACCTTAAACTCACTTTACTAGTTAAACTGTTAAAATAAGTTTGAGCATGGGTTTGCATTTCAGTACTTACCGAGATACCTGTTACTGAGATAACAGTTCCTTGATGCTTACTGAATATTTTTTGCACCCAGCTTTGGTAATTTGATGTGAAAATTGGTGTCTCAAAACTAAATAGCAATAGAAATGGGAAGTTGAGTGTGAAAGTGAAAGACTTTGAAAAGGGAGGAAATGTAGAAGTACAGGATTGTAGGCTACCTGAGAGGGATTGCTTGCTTTCAGAGAAAATACGGAAAGAAGCAGAGGGAATCCAAAAGTTGGGCAGTTTAAGACTCTGGTTGGGTTCTCTGAAGTGTCATAAAGCAGAAAAATTAATCCAATGAACATCACCATAGAAATTTTGTGTGTGTGTGCGCAGTGTACAAGATAAGAAATATTGATGTAATATTTTTTAATTGTCAGGGATGGCATGGTAAAATTGCCATGCAGAGGAAAAAGTCTAATATGTAGTATGTGAGTTTAATGTATCCAAACCAGCAAACACTAAAATGTTTTAATCATAAACAGATGATTATTTCATAGTTTAATTATAAGGCAGAATATAAAGATTGTTTTGGTATTCTTTTTGCATTGTTGTCTTCTCAATTTACTTTCCAGTTTTTTAAAAATGTAACAAAATCAGTGAATGCCGCTCTGAGTTATTTTATTTTTAATTTTTTAATCTGAATTATCTCTGTTTTTATGGTGGCTTTTATTTTGCTTTTATTTTGCACTTAAATGCAAATGTAAATGAAGTATTTTCCTCCATTGTGAGTAATGTTGGTGTTTTAAATATTTTTTTTAATAACTCTTCATGTGCTTAAAGAAAACAAAACTGTTCACTGGACTCTGCAGTATTTAGAAAAAAAACATGTCGTTTCTGTAATGCCACTCTTGGCCCAAAACTACGTTAAGCAACATCTGAAATGCATCACTTTCAGTTGGATTTAAGACTTGAAAATACACTTCCAGAAATTTCCTTCCAAGTGTACCACAATATTCAGCTAGTGTTTGGGATGGGTATAGAAAAGACAGTCAGCAAGAAAATATAAAATTTCTTGTCTTAAGCTGATTTTAATGTTTATATCACAAGATACTGTTTAAATATTGAGTGCTTTGTGCAATTACAAAACGTTTTGAGTGTAGGCAGATCTCAAGTCAGTGGGATCCAGAACCTTACCTCAGTTTCTGCTTTTAGGAAAATAACAGATAATTTTCCCTGAGCCAGAGTTCATCTTTGTAGTTAGTATGTTGAGCTTTTATTTGCCGAGATTGTTTAGTCATTATGATAAAACATATTATAAAAATTTTGATAATGAAGAGTTAAAAAGCTCTTAGTGTTTTCTTTTTATAAGCCACCTGTTGCCTTAGATGCATATGAATTCGAACAAAGTGCTCATCACTTGTCAGCCATCAGTGGCAGCATAAAAATTACTTGTGGTGCTTGCTTTGCAAGAAGTTCTTTTGTGTTTGTGACATCAGCTTTGTTTTATACAATTAAAGTATTACACGCTAGAATAATCTAAATTGCAACCGCTAAATGGTGATGTAGTTCTTTTTTCATAGAGCTGAATTTGTTTACTGGTTGTATACAGCTATTGACTACTGTTTAACATGACATGTCCCTTTTGCTTAGAACAGTCTTTGGAAAAGGTGTTTTTTTGTGTCCTGTTCTTGTCTCCCACCCCCTCCATTCCTTCTTCCCTCTCCATTATGAAGAGCTTTTCTCTTACTTTTTTTAACAAGTAGATAAAAATACATGCTAGGCTTCAGGGGGTTTTTTTCCAACTAGCAAATTAATGGCACATGATGATATTGCAACAGAGAAAAAAGCCTTGCAGTGAAGTGATCTGGACTGCAGGAGATGTTTTGTTCCATATGAACACGTTTTGACATGAACAGAATAGTTTTTGTTTGCACGGTTTAAAATAAAACCGCAAGCAAACCATGTTTTTCTGATTCTGACCCTACTGTACTAATGACTGTATAGATACCTACTGAATGGCTTTCTCTGTTGGAAATACCTAATCTGTGATGTTCTGTTCCTCTGTTTTTGCTGTATTTTTCTTTTATTTACATGTCTTCCCATTTCAAGGTGAATGGGAAGAATTTGCATGTGCCTTGGTTATGATTTCTTAAAGTTGTTCTCCTTGTGTTAAAACAGATACTCAGTGCTGTAGAAATTAGTGGAAAATCTGCTGTCTCCTTCTCACATTACATTGTATTGAATAAAATGTGATTTTTGTGGAAAATTCAACCAAGTGGGTGAAATTAGTATAGTTTTTTGTATGTTGGCTGAGCATGCAGTAGGCCTGTCTTGCTCCCCATAACCTTAGGAAAGGCATAACATTCTTCAAAATTTCCATATACTTAAAGTCAGGCGAGGCATAGTTCCCATTTGAAGAAATTAGGCTATATTAAAGCTACCTTATTACTGATTTTGTATTCAGTTGCTCTGGTTTTGGAAGGAATAAGTCATGACAGTGTGATTTCGTATTAATTTGTGTGCAGGAGTTGCTGGCTCTACTGAATCTGTGATAAAATCTCTGTGGCTGCATACTAGTCCTGGAGCATTAAGGGCTCCCTTCAGCAGTCACCCCTCCTCCTTGGGCCTGAAGCACTGAGACAGGACCATATAAATTCAACTTTCCTATTCTTTCACGCTGATCTAGTAACTTGCCCTTCTGAGGAATAATCCAAGTTAGAGGTTTAGATAGAAATAAAGTTTAAAGTAGCTTACAGTCAAATAATGACTACAGTACTGTTCCAACAATAATCCCATAGGGATGGGATATGAAAAGGATGTAAATGCAAGCTAAAGACCATGCAAAACAGTATTAAAAAATACAGCTCTCATATAGTCTCCTTCTGTACAGTGGCTTTGGTGAGAATATGATTATTTTTAAACTGATAAGCCATTAACAACATTCACTTTATTAAGATACTTTCATTTTATTATTCCAGCATAATTCTAAGCTGCTAACTGGCTGATTATTAATTCATGTTCTCATCCTTTCACATGTTTTCCTGTTGTCATTTTTCCTAAAGTGTGTATGTAAGTAAGTAGGGAGAGAGAACAAAAGTGACCTTTCAAAGTACTTCTATATTTTTTTCCAGGGGTGCAATTCTTCTATTTAGTCATACTGTGTGATTCAGATTCCATAAATTGCAGTCAAGTTCTGCTCAGTGTGAATAAAGATGGCTTGGTCTGAACCCTAACTAATCAGTGTATATTTATAGAAAACAAAAATAAACATCTTCCCCTCTTCTGTATTGATTACTTTTGCAGACTGACATTAAGGTGACTGTGCCATTTAGAGTGAATAATTTAGTGTATGAGTTAATTGATCGTTTACAAATTCACATTCTTCTCATAAGGAGATTGAATGTTTCCTTCTAGTTGATTTGTCCCACACTGAAATAAAATAACAACACTCATATGCTTGTTTAAATTTAATTTTCCCCCCCTCTCTGTATGTGTTCACTGTGAGTGGTTTTGAGTATTAATGGATGCAGTTGCATTCTGAATAAATAATTGGGGGGAGGGGGTGTCACTGTTGTGTATATTTTCCTTATAGAGAAGTATTGCAGTGTCATTGTTGACTTGCTTTAGCCACTGTTGGAGCTGGGAAGTGCAGTGTGAATAGGCCTAGCAGAGCAAAGGTACTGCCAGCTTAATTGGCTACTCAGCTTTTCAGTTGCCTTGCTCACTTAACCTCGTCAGGGTTTCAGTTATTAAGAGAAGATAAAAATATTCAGAATTATTTAATAGTTTGTTTTTAATGAAGCCGCCTATTTTTTAGAAAAGTGTTAGATGTTACTAAATTTTCATTTTCCTCCCATATAGTCAGTGTAATGTTACCATGCTAAGATATTTTGACTACCTCATTTGAGCATTGTTGTTGAATAATCTGATGGACTAGACACTTCTGTAGGTAAATACATCATAATCCTGATTTTCCTAACCACTTGTCCAAAATGGTGATTTTGGACAAGTATTTCACAGTTTTTCCTAGTGTTGCTGTACATGGAAACATGCAGCTTGCTGGTCAGTGAATTAAGGGAACCAATTGAGTCCAGGAGAAGAATGTGTTGGAGTGGTGTGTGCATGTGTACAGTGTGGTTCCCACACTGGTGCCTGGTGGATGTGTCTGGATTCCCTGAGCAGGGGGATGAGCTGATGGCTACACATTCTCCCTGTGTGCCCTGCACTCAGGCCTCGCTCTGCAGGCTGGACAACTTCCTCGTTTTCGGCTGTTCTCACGTGTTGCTAACACATGGGGCCATATTTGGGAGAGGGAACATGGGATTCTGAGGAAGAGTGGGGCTGGGAAGCCTGCAGGGCTGACAGGCACTGCCTGCCTGGAAGGTGCCCTCAGCTGCCTGTGTATGGACAGCTTGTCCAGCGTTTCCAGCTTGTGTGTTGCAGTCATGCAAGGAGTCCCTTCATCTGGTTCCCATAAGCAACATCCAAATTCCCTCCCTGCTGGAGAGAAATGCTGCTTTTGTCAGCTAAAAACCTCAAGCTTTTCTCTCATCTCTTTCTGTTTATGGATTTTTTTTTTTTTTTCCAGAATGCCTCTGCACATGGTTTGCTGATTTGAGGTCTTTTGCCTTCCCACTATTTGTTTTCTTGCTGTGTAACAGCAGGGTGATGTTGGTTAACAGGATTTTGTGTGTTAGTGGTGCTTTTTACTAGAACGTTATTAATTTACTGTATTAGAGCAGCGAAAATATGAGAAACAATAATTTGTTTGCAGTCTCAGAGAACTAAAACTTTCTTGACTGGAAAGAGATCTCTGGGACCACTGCAGGTGTAGGAAAATTGTTTTAAATTGAAACATTAAATTTGCTGGAATTTGGTAAGTTAGTACAAAGCAATTTCAAATCTCACCCATAAAATCACTGAAGTTACTTTTATTTTCCTGTTTTAAACTTTGCCTTGGAGAACAAATAACTATTCTTTGTTTCAGAACATGTGTAATTATGTGGAAGTCCCTTAATTCTGTTACACAAGCACTGCACAGAAATACTTCCACGTAACTAGGATGAAATATTCAGCATGTTTGAGAAGAAAAAACCTTTCGGAAATCTTTGGTAAGGGAAAATACTACTTGTATTTTAAATGCAGTTTGAATTTTTGATGCAGTCTGAATACATAAATCAGTCTCATATGCATCATGTGCCAGCAGGTTTAATGTCTTGATGGAGTGAGTAGATGGGTAAGCTGGGCTTCAGGCTGGCAGTGTGGGGGAGAAGGGCAGATGGAGCTGCATCTGAGAGCAAGGCTGTGTTCCTATGGAATGCAACAGGGTCTAACTGCCTCTCTTAGGAGGAAGGGATATTGTAATATTATCAGCAATGTCGTATTTAAAATTGAAAACAAGTAACTGAAAGCACATTGTAAAGAAACAGATGATTTAAATGATTCGGAGAATGTTCCTAATGTTAGTAATCAGCAAACCACAGAGAAGTTTGCTTGTGATCAGAGTTCTGATTTTTCACCAAAATGGAAAGCCTAGTCAGGGGTAATTCATCTTCTGTTCACTTAACATGTTTTTTCTTAGCTATACTGCCTACCATTTTATTTAAAGAAAAAGATTTTATATGTGTATGTACTACTAAATAAATGTCGGAACAGAAACTTAACAGCTTCATAGCTTTTTGGAAGTTTCCTTCTTCTGCAGTAGCATTTCTTAAAATTTAGAAAATTTTCATAGACAGAAATTGTTTGAAAAATAAGCATTCAGTTAACACTGACTAGCTGAAAAATAAAATGCATCCTGTTTTCATAGCATTGCAGCAGCTATGCTTCCTTCAAACTCTTTTTTTTTTTTTCGTGGCAGAAGAGTCTCTTGCTGATTTGTTTTGTGTTTCTTCTAAACTTTTCGAAGTTGAAGCATGATATTTTCAGAAGATCTGGAGTAGGGTTTTCCTGTCGTATCAAAAGGAAATAGTAGCATTTTCATTCCGTGTTATGTGATATAGTTGGGTTTTTATTTTAATCCCTGATCGATTTCATGTTAGAACATGACATTATGTAAAAAGTACACACAGCATTCTGTTTGTTAAAAAAAGAGAAAAATTAAAGAGTGAACTTTTAATTTTATAACAAACTCATTTGGAATAGCAAGGTTGCTTAAAAATAGGATGTAACTCTTAAGGGATCTTCTTTTCTGTCAGATTCTCTTTGTTGAATTAGCAAGGGCGTGAAGTCTGCTAGAACAGTTCTGGCCTCTGGCTTGCTCCTGTCAGCTCTGTGCTGTGGGCAAAGGGTGTTCAGGCTGTGATTTGAGTCAAACTGAATGAAGAGATGGTGGTGCTTGACTTGCTGGTCTGGGGGACATCTATAGCAGTAGTGTTAGAAGCATCTATGGAAATGCTTGACTACTGCATACGCCCTTTGCATATCCTTTGAAATTTGGGGAGTTTTGTCATCTTTCATGTATTGTGATTCAGCATCTTCTGAGAGTCTGCTAGTTTTAGGAACCCTAAAATAATTGTCTTTTTTTATAACAATGATAGCCCCTGCAGGGTAGATAAGGTCCAAAACAAATGCTTACATGATAGCTTTTGTGGAAAAATTGCAAGGAACCTTCCTACAATAATTTGATGAAAGCTTTTTTTAATAGATTTAAGTGCTGATGGACAAGGACTTGCTTCAGAGACTTCAAAAATTGCCAGAAGCATGATGGCCAGTATGATTCTTTTCTTTTGAAGAGTTTCTTTGAGTGCTTTGAGATGGAGAGAATCTTCATTCTGTCTAAAAATGATTTTTAGGTTTATTTTATCAGGAAAATAAGACCAGTGTCAAACCAAGCTGTGAACAAATGGTGCTTTGTTCTGGAATTAGCAGTTAGTGTTGTCTATTTCAGTGTTTTCTGAAAGTGTCTCACTGCCCATGAGTTTGACAGCTTGTATCACAGCCTATTGAAGAAGTTGCAGTAGCAGTGATGTTTAAAAAGGCAGGGATCTAGTGAAGGATAATAACGTTAGTATTTATTTTTCTTTCTGGAATGCTTGAATTTAAAATACTTTTTTTCTAAATCAGAGAGGAAATATTTTAAAGATACATGTTTCCTCATGCTAAAAGGCAATTTGAGGTGGCCTGCTTGACTTCTTTGCTGCATGATACAAATGTTCATACTTACATTCATATATAGAGAATTTTGAGAATTTGAGTGTACCTTTATGTAAGCACATCTGTTGGATTTCAAAATGTAAAGAACCCTGCAGAGGTGTATGTAGAATTGCCAGCATATAGTGACTAGGAAACAAAGGCAATGCTGCTGAGACAGGCAGTCTGCTGTTGGTTTGGTGTTGGCCACGTTTTTGCCTGTGCACTGCCCTGTGCCCCTATGTGAGCACAAAATTAGCTGTGGTTGTGTGCTAGGCTTTATGGCACACAACCATGAAGTTGTGTGCCATATTATTTACTACTAACCAACAACTACTTTGTAGCTGTAATCCTTTTGTTTGCCTATCTAGTAATCATGAAACAGAGTGGAAAGATAATACACCTTCCTATGCACTGTGTTTGGAAAGCTTAGAAAACATGTCAGGTAGCACAAAATAATTCCTGACGTTGAAAAATTTTGTTAAGTGATAAAAATATATCAGAACAGATCAGAATATATAGAAGCTGGTAAGTAATGGTGTGATACAAACAATGGGGAAAAAATATCAGAGTATATTTTCATATGAAAGTGTTGGTCTCCACAGAGACTGCTTGCTAGAGCTGAGTGTGCACACAGTTTTACCTCATAAGCATTTTTAGGCGTTACTCTTAGTACAGATATGAAATATAAAATATGATGTAATAAAAAGAAGATGGGTTTCAAAATAGCATGTAGAGGTAAAATATTGTCAGTGTTTTAAAGTGGTAATTTAATAGCACAGCAGAAAATAACTATCTAACAGTCTCCTGCTCTACTGGCATTGCAAACCAGTGTGTTCAGAAGAACACAGAGGCTGTCTGGCAGCCATCCCCTATCTCCAGCCCAGGTTGCTTGTCATTGTCACAGCCTGAGTTCACCTTTGCTGCTTGTCCCTAGCTGCAGTTCAGGTGCTGTGGTGATGCCAAAATACTTCCCACTGCCATGAAAAGAGTGAAACTGTATTAATTCTTCGACTCTGCATGAATAAGGATAATGTAGAGGTTGGGCATGTTTGTGGATGGTGAGCTGTCCTGAGGGTTGCGACAGTTTATGTGAATGGTCCTTGCCCTACATGAACTGTGTGGTGCAAGGGCAGTCCCTAAATGGCTTACCTAATCATGCATAACCTGCACTGACATTTTGAATTCATGAATTAATGTAATTTAACTTCAAATTCCTAAGTTGAAGTTTTTAATGTTTTAAACAAAAAGGTTCATAACAGACTCTTCCTTATGCTACAGTATTTTATAACATCTTTGTCTTTTTCTAGCATTAAGAAAAGTGTTTCTGTAATGTTAATTAGCTAGTAACTGCTGTTTTCAGTGTGCTTTAATTACTGTATGTTGCTTGATTATATGTTATGAAATAAACTTAAGGTTATTCTAGATTGTTAAACGGTGAGCTAATATATAACTACTGTGCTTAGGATGAGGTTTTTTAGATAAGGTGATGGGAATATTGGAAGGAGGAAAAGCTGGAAGTGCAGTCTCATTCTTAGAGACATACGAAGGCAGCTTTAAGAACTGCCTTCTAGTTTTTAAAATTACGATTTATGAGAAATATCTAGTAAAATACCATGAAAATACTTTAAAACATGTGCATCATCTTAGAATAGACCGTAAAGATGTAACTCTAGGATTATGTGCATACGTGTTACTAGTAGGCATCCTTTGCTGACAGTCTAATTGTACAATGCAAGATACTTCTAATTTACTATTACTAAAGAATTTTTTAAAAATGCTCCTGTTCAAATTACATTTAGCAATAGCTACATTTCAAAATTACATATACGTAGTTCTGTCTACACATGTAGGTTTTGTTGCAGTGACAGTTGTACTTTTTAGTTAGCAAGATGTTTAATTAACTTAGTGGTCATGGGCAGTTTCATTTTCAATTTCAGCTAGAACATATGCTAAAGGAAAGGTTGTACATGATGGTTATGTTAGTTTGGTAAACAGACAAAAGAAAGTTAAGCTTTATAGATGACTTAAAACATCTGATAACAAAGATATTTGATTGCCTTCCATATTAAAATAAAAAAAGTTGAAAATTTTCTTGAGCAAAAATTTTGAGTATTGTAAAACGTATCCTGTAACTGCTTTGTATCTTTAAAAAAATATTTGCAGTAGTAACTGATCTAGCATTGGAAACCACTAAGAATTTTAATATTGTTCATGTGTAATTGCTGTAATCTCTGGTCTTTGCAGGAGATGGTACTTAACATACTCAAGGTTTTTTCCCATGGTGTTTCTTTCTCGGATTGCTAGAATAAAGTCCATGTTTATTTCAGTCAATTGTACATAGAAGTAAACAGTTTACATTTTTAGTTGATGCACAACTTTTTCATTTGCTTTACTCTATCTTAAATTCGAGCTTCATCCATAGTTAAATGTTGTGGGCATGTTTACATCCTTCCCCTCAGATCTTTGAGTAGTACAGTGTAAGCAGCTGTATAGCTCTGAGTACGAGACACTGCAAACGGTGCAAAATATATGAAGATAAATCCTGTATTGTGCCAATTTATTCCCCCAAAGATTTTTACAGTAATTTTTCAAAATTACTTTGCCAATATATTAACTCTAAGTAAGCCACCACTCAGTAAATCATATATTCAAGATCTTTTAGCAGTCATTTTGATGAGTTTCTAATTTTTAAAGAGTTTTTCTTTGAAGTAGAGTAAGAGTATGGCTCAGCAGTGCGGATACCTAGGAGAATAAGGTCAGCAAAGGGGGAGAGGGTTGTTGTTGTTCTTTTCCCTGTAGGCTAATAAAATGTGGCATTTTAAGTGCTGTAGAGAGGGTCTCAATTGTGGCTGCTCTTGCAGTTAAGTAACTACTGAGACACTGAATATGCATTTTTTTCATTCAAGCAAAGTAAAACAATTAAGTGTTCCTTCCTCTACGAACATTATAAAATATATGTTAATTTCCCTTATTTCACTATTCTTAGTGGATACTGGGGCTTGGGTGCAGGTGGGAGCCTTTTCTTGTTCCTTTTGAGTTTGATGCATTTTACAGCAGTTGTTAAGTATCAGCATTACACTGCCAAGTCACTAAATGGTAATTCTTTAAAATTTTTTTTTAAAGTGAATTTACTGCTCATTTTGTAAAAATCTATTAGTGGCATTTTGACATATAGAAAGTTAGAAGTCTTCTAGATTCTCTAGTCACCAGATAATGAGATTAATAACATAGTGTATAGCAGTGTATACGTGAGATTTTAAAGCATTAGAGTTTAACTTGTATTTAAGGTTGATAAATATGAACTAATCAGCCTGGAGTTTTAGGTGAAAATATTTTCAAATTTAAAGCTTTTGTGCCCCAATGGGATTATTTCAGTGGTTGACTGAAACATTTAGGAGAAGGGCAATGTTTAACTCCAAACAGAGGGAATTGAGTTGGCAACTGGGAACTGAAAAAGGAAAAAATCTCCAACTTTAAACATCCCTCTGATTATGATTATCATGAAACTGAGCTTTGCCTCAAGATTTTAGCCAATGCTATGTTCATAATTTAATGGATAATTTTTTTCTGGGTAGTAAGTGATTTGTATTTCTTAGAAGATGCCTATAACGAACTGGATCTATCAATAAGTAACTCATTTGCAGCATTAGTGTACTCAATCACGAGAAGTTTAATTGCAGTTTGCTTCTATCATTTTTCTTGACAGCTGTTGAAAAAAAAATAATGTGGTAGATTTGGATTTATACTGACTTTCAAGGAGGAGATATTTGTTCAAAAGCAGTCAGAGAGTGCAAAATCCATGCCAATATTCAGAATTCGTATTTGCCTTGAATGGAAGGTTGTGATAAAATGGTACATGGTGTGTTTTCATTGCCTGTTGAAAGACTTTCATGCAGTTAAAATAAGCATTTTGATGGTGGTTGAATTAAGAGTTTTTGTCAGTCTCTTCTCATCATGGATGATTAGACTAAAACGTCTGCTTGTCTTGACTTGAGATCACCACAGCTTCAGATAACATGCTTTGTGATTGAAGGTCGAAATATTTTGAATTCTAATAGGCTGCCAGATGAATTGCTTGAAATAGACTGTAAAATTTCAAGGCTTCCTTTTCCATCTGCTGTGAAAAGAACCATTGGGAATGGTTGAGCTTGATGATCATAGAATTACGGGATGGTGATTCTAAAACCCTCAAAGGGAAGTTGCTATGGAGATCTAGTTCCAAACTGTGAAATGATTCACCTCTGAAAGGCTTCAGGGTCTGAGAAGCTGAACACATCATTGTTCAGGTGGTCATTGGTTAGGAAATTGCTGGTGCCTGTGTAATCAGCACTCCTGTGGTAGTTAACGATCTAAAAAGGTTTGTTCTGAATGATGTGGGACAACAGCAATGTGCATAAGATGGCTTCTCTCAATCATAGTTTGCTCAGCCCGGTGCTTGTAAAAATATAGTGAGCTAAATGTCAGAGAGACGAACTGCTTCATTGAGGAGGTCTTTTAAAAACAAAATTCTTTTCTGTGATGGATTTGACATCTAAAGTAAAAGAAGAACAACTGTCTCAGCTTAAAAAGCTGTGGTTAGATGTTGCAAAAGTATCATTTATATATTTATTTTGCTAGGAGCACAGCGGTGGGGCTGCGTATTTCTATTTGCTCTCAAGCTAAAGGAGTAATACAGTTGGAAATAAAGATTTCTACACAGTCACACCTTGGGAATGTAATGAAGTAGCCTTGATATATTCATATTACTCCTCTTCCATCCCCCCTCCCCAATATTAGGGCCTACAAGGCACTCTGCTCTGGCAGTTGTGGAAAAAACACCCTATATATCCAGGATTTGAGTTAATCAAAGGATATGTTTTCTTTCTTAGTTTCTAATTTATGTGTTTTGAGGATAGGAAAAGGGAATAATGGGCCAATGTTTGCACACATGTATAAAACGATGCATTTTGTCAACTGTTGCTAAAATTTGCTAGCAGGTTCTTAGATTACTTGAAAATTCCAACATACACACAAGTATTTAATGTACTTTTTCAAGGAAGGCAGAAGTCATTTGCACAGTGCACAAGTAGTTAGTGACTATAGCTGCCTACCTAATTGAACATAAAACATTTTCTTGCCCATATAATGTTCAGTTAGAGAAGTCTGAGTTACTATTCCTTGCATACCTGTTCAATATCACCCTTTCACAATCCCTTAACAAAATCTCTTAATGGTTTCTAGGAAAGAAGACACCAATGGCTACTAGATGGTGCCAGATAGTTACAGAACACAATTGACATGTTCCACAGTGTAGTTGCCATTTAAGTAGAATGTTGCTAGAAAGAAAAGTGAATGTCTGGAGGGCTAGGGATTACTTTACTGAAATAATATACAAAATGAGTTCTTTACTTCCCATGTGACAGGCCAGCCAGTCTATAGCAAGCAATTTATTAATTTTTTGTCGGGATTTTTTTTTGATCATTATAAAGGAAATGGAAGAGACTTAACATCCAAAATGAAATATTAGTGTTGAGTTTTATGTGGTCAACTGTTACATTAAGATTTGAGCATTGAACAGGAAATGTTGCAAACTCTTTATCAATTGTAACATCTTAGATAAGATGCAAATTTTGTATTATCTTGTGTTTTCAGTATTTCAGATTCTGTTCTAAAAGGATCGTTTGATATTTCTTATAATTCCAAGCCTGTACAGTTATGTGAGGTCTTAAAAACTGTGACATCTCTTAATTTGTTTAAAAGTAAACATGTGAAAATAATAATAGTAAGCTCTTAACCTTATGATATAGCTAAAGCTAATGGTATATTTTTTAAATGATTATTAATTTTATTACGAGAAACCCATAAGCATCACTGTTATAAAATTGGAATTGATTTGCAAGGGATAAATCTGGATTAATAGTACTGCTTCTTTTGCATTAAGTTTGTTTTACATGATGAATGTGGGTCAGAATGTCCAGAAGGGAGGCTTTATGATGGGGCCCATTTTTATAAGGTAAATTTACTGAGAGGCATTTTGCTTTTGTTTTTAAAGCTATTTTATTCACTTAGCAACACTGCACTTCATTACAAACTATACATAGGGCCTGTGCATACCTAATGGCACTGATAAAACCATATTTGCTGATTTAAGTCTTTATCAACTCTCATTTTTGTTGTACAATGGCAGGTCTTCCCTTAAGTATGTTTGCTCCTCCACACTTCCATTGTGCAACAAAATAGATCCTCAAAGGAGAAACACTGAGATAATGGAGAATAAGGTTATTTTTTAACATGTGATGGACTGAGTTTACAGCTCCTTATAAGTACTCTTCTTCTAAATGCTCTCTTACTCTTCTGGTAAACAATGACTGCTCTGTAAACATGGCTTTCTTCTCCCTGCTCTGTCAAATTCTAGAATCTATTTTTATAGCATTTTTGTAAGCCACTGCAACGGGTTTTGACAGTTTTGTAGGGCTGTTGTTTTATCGTAACAAAAATGCCATTTTAATTTTTGGAATATTTGGAATCTACTCGGATAACTAATTTCTTGTAGCTGAAAACTTCTGAGTTTTTTTTCTTGATATTTATATATCTTAAGTTATGGCTTTAAATGCTTTTGAAAAGAAGTTGCTGTATTGAAACAATTTTATACTCTTTGTTGTGGGTTTCAGGAGGGTTTTTGTTTTGCATTCTGTGCAGAGCTGAACC
>NW_008238358.1:5603309-5613982 GCF_000691975.1 Corvus brachyrhynchos
GCTCATTCTCTGTTCATTATTTTGCAAAGACCAATAACCTTCCAGGTTGTTGAAGGATGTGGGGCAGGGAGATGTGCTGTCTCTGCACAGGAGTCAGAGTGGGCTCAGCAGAGTTTAGTGGCTTGGACTTTGGTGTAGCATTAGGAGTTGAGAGTGCTTCAGTAGGAGTACAGTCATGGTAATGGCTAAGTAGTTCTATTCCAGACCCAGTAAAAACTTCAGAGCTCAACTTGGGTTTTTATATTTCTGCATCTTTGACATAATCAGTCTGAGACCCAGCTAAATAGTTAATGAATAATTAAAATATCTCCTATATATCTGGTCATTCAAAGCCAGGTAGAACTGCCCTATGGGTATCTGCTAATGGCTGCTAGTTGCTATTCATGATCTCTGTGGATATATTGTCTTAAAAACATAGTTATTGCTAGCAATTACATTTTGTTGTAGCGACCCTCAGAGATGCCAGTTAAGACTGACACCATAGAGCTTGACACTGAGTATTCCTAAAGAGAAGACCAGGATGACTGAGCTTCAGAAAAAAGGGGTAAAACGCAGCACAGAGATACGGTGTTTCTGGAAGTAGTATGAATGCACACTTACACATATAGGTGTATTTCTACTTTCCAAGTGGTTTCTGCTTAGGAGCCATGTTTTTGTACAGTGTAGGTGCCATCAGATTGCAAAGACATGAGTTTCAGTCTACTTTTAAGTAGGAAAATTGGATATATGGTACACAGAGGCATGTTAGAAGTTATCCACTGGTGGTTTTGTGACCAGACCTTCCTGTGTGCCATATCTTTTATGCAGGCAGTGCTGCTGCGGAACACTCGCTGGGGAGGGTGGAGAATCCCCCTTGCTCCTGTTTGCTTCTCTTTTCATGACTTAAATTCACAAAGGAAGGTTTTCAGTCATTAGAACAGAAAGTAACATAAAATAGAACGTGACTGAGCTCAGGGTGACAAGAGCACTTGTCTCTGAAGCAAGCATTTGCATTCTTCAGCCTTTGAGGCTTTTGACCAGGCTAAGTTCCTAATTTACCCCTTCTTCCAATTAACGCAGTTGTAGTTTGTAAAAATCTGAACAGAGAGCTATTTTTCTTAGGGAATTTTAAAGAATTTATTTGGCATGCCAGCCATCTCAAAAAGTTTTACATCGAGTGCTGCCCTTCCCAAGGTGTCTTCTGATAGCGAATCTGTGTGAATTACTTGGGTAACATGTATTGCAGGAAAGGAAATTAAAGAGTATGTCCCAGTTGTGTCCCAACTATTTGGTGGGCAGTGCAGTGATAGTATTTAAAATACATAACTGAGGGCGGTCAGAGCAAGCTTTTGGCAAATGGAGGGACAAAAGGCTCAAAGATTTATTGCTTCAGCTGTCAAGTAATGTCCTTTACCCAGCATGACCAACTTGATAGCAAATCTCAGCAGGTAGAAGGTTCTGTCTGTGGAGTGTTGACTACAGCCCAGTGGTGCCAGGATGAAAGCAGTGGCAAGTAAGCACATTTTACATCAGAAACAAATTGCTAATATTTGTCAGGCACACTCAAGAGTAAGAGCTCTGGAGCAGGATTTTACAGATAAGCTCATTGGAATTACTGTCTTGGTAACAACTTTTCTCTGATAAAACTGCTTCCATCAGGAACTGGATTGTGGTTTCTTCTGCCGACTCTCATGTCCTGAAGTGAATTGCTTTGCCTCAGTGTTTCCCGGAGAGATTATAATTCTCATCTCTGACCTTGTGCAGTACTGCTTGACGAGTACCTTTATGCAAATGTAAATTCTTTGTATGCTTAAGAAGTTGATACTACAGTCATTTAGAATCCTGTATTGCTGCTCCATGCTCTCATTGTGTGTCTGCTGGTGCAGAAATAGACGTGCCCTTTTTTGTCAAATACTCCCAATAGATTTGATATTGAAAGAGCTGCTGTTCAACTGCTATTTCAGACTTTTGGGGAGCGGTGCTTGATTTGCTTTCTCCTGACTGGTGGGGTTTTAGAGCTCAGCAGGGTAAATGTAGCTGCTTATCTTTTATATAGATAGGTAATGAATTAAGTTCTAATACTGCACTACTCAAGAAAGCCCAAAGCAGCTGCTTTTACCATCCTGTGTCTGTATAGCCATGTGGTACACATAAACTGTAACGTTGTGTTCAAAGTCATTAATGCTGCACCTAATATTCTGAGCTGGTTTTTTGTTGCTAAAAATCAGCTAAACTTGAGAATAAAAACAAGTGTTTTAAATGGAAATTAAAACCTTTTCTTATATTTTTATGATGCAGATAAAACAAAATAATTATTGCCACAGTGACTGCTTGCATTTAAAATAAATTTATACATATTATTTTTAAAAAATCTAGTTAACTTTAAAATATGTAAGTTTTCTTGTCATTTAGGGTTCTGTGAAGCTGATCATCAAGAGGGTTGCAAATCACTGGCAGTTTCTATTTTCAGAGTTCCACATCCCAGAGTAATTTGCTTTAATTTCACCCAATTTAACCTATACTTCACACCATCACCATTCAGCTTTAATAGCTATGTTCTATGCATAAGAAAAGCAGATAAATGTCCACAATTAGACTGCGAGTGATTACAACTAGTTAGGGCTTTATGAAGACAAAACTTAAGGGGCTGTAGCACAAAACAAAGCCACAAAAGATGTCTGAAAAAATTCTTTCTTCAGAAGTCAAGGTTTACTACAGTGTTTTATTTAATGTTTTTTGTATTTGATTTTGCTTATGTTGAAGATGTAGGCAGGTGCACCTTCTTCAACTGAAAATTACTTTGCTTAAAGAATATTAGGTTTGTGTTACAGGTGATTAATTTAACTTGAAATTAGCTTACCAAGGGGAAAACATGCTAAACCTACTTTATTTGTTGGTTTTTTGTTGGTACTTTGTTTAAGACGCTGTAAAATGTTGATTCTGATATTATTTTGTCCTTCTAATCATAACTATGCATAGTAAAATGTACTATCATCAAAGTTTAGTACATTCTGTAATGTTAAATATACCTGTACCTCAGTCAGAAATAGCAGTATCTTTTACTGTTTAAATCTTTGGAATACTGATGACAGCATGTCAAGCTAGTCTAAGTATAGATATTATTTACAATTTAGCTTTCTTTTGACACTTCTAGTCTTGTTTTTTCATAGCTCAAAGAAATATCCTCTTTCTAACTCCCCACCCAAGTTACTGTATTTTAGTTCATTTTGTTCTCTCCCCCATTCCCACCAGTAAGTGGCCAGGTAGATATTATTGCTCATTTATTTCAGGGCTTATAACAGGGTGTCTGTGTGTACCGTGATGTGCTCATCTGTGCCGAGCAGCTCTTTTTGATAACAGTCATTGAACGTATGTGGGAGAGGAAGTGCAAGTACCAATTATTCTCTCGGTCTGGTTTGTGGTGGTGTTATTAAACATTCCCTTGTAGTTTATTGACAAAAATGCTGGTCATTACCCTAAATATCAATGAGAGTTTCAGCTTGTGCTGCAGTTCAAATTCTGATCAAATTGTAAATATCCCTCTTAATTACAGCATAACATGTACCAATAGATTGCTTACCTTTTGTAAACGAATGCAAGATGCCAGAATGCTATTATGTCTTGGTAATAGCAAGACTTAATAATAGCAGGTATTAGCCAAATATTTGGTTACATTTTACTTTAAGGGTAAGGATAATTAGAGAAGTAAAGCAACTGGTACATCAAATATAAATTAATTAAGATATTAATTAATTTCCATAATTGCAATTAGGAGCAGAATAAGATAAGTTTAAAAGTAGCATTTTGATTTGGATTTTACCATCTCAGTGGCAGCTTGGAGCAGCTAGAAACAATAAGGTTCAGGCTATAGGCAGCTTCTTCGTTTTTATGTGGAACTAGTTTTATATGCTATATCATAAAACTTTCAGTCCAATCAGCAACTACATTTAAATACTGCAAATTGTGGCAGCAAAACAATAATTCTGCTGATTAGCCCCTTTCCATTTCTTGTAAGTGAACTGTTTATGCTGTTGAGTACCTTTTGAAAAAAGAAAAAGCCAAAACAGCCTTGATTAGTCAAGGAGTAATTGGATGACTTGATTTTAGCAAGAGAATGAATTGGTTGATGATAGCCTGTAACTAAGTGTAGTGGTTCTGTTCAGATGAATACATAACATACAGTCATCAGATGTTGACAGGTATAACATAAGCAATGCAAAAATTTCTGGAGGCTGAGAGGTAAATTTTGTCAAAGGAATTTTGAAGCTGATTTTTGAAAGAAATGGGAAGAAATGTGCATGCCATTAGATGATACCGTTTAAAAGTGACATTTGTTACGGCTGTCCTGTATACATATTTATGTGCTCTTATTTTTGCTTGTCAAGAACAGATCTAGACTGTGTGTCCTGGCTGCCATCAAGACTTTACAAAATTGACAGTTCCTGCACTTTTGTGGGAAAAAAAACAGAGTCAAGTTGTACATCTTCTCCATCCATTTGTTCTGTTTTCTGCATTTTGTTTAAATCCAGTGTCACTTGAAAGAAATGTGCAGAACCAGCTATTGCTGCATTATATCTTTAATGCCACTTTAAAAATTATTTTTGCCCTACCACACTTGGACCCAGACATCCCAGATAAAGTGCCCAGCTGAAGATAAACCCTTCCCCAAAATGGAAAAATATTTGAAGTTCAAACCTAATGGCAACAGAAGAGGGAGCTGGGTGTGGCAGTGATAATTTCTAAGCTCCTCATTTCTAATAATTTCAGTTTAAATCATTATTTTGGGGCTGTTAGATGGCAAAAGTGAATCCTGTTCCTCCTGTATTGTGCTTTACCATTTTCCTATCTAAATACTTACCTTGTTTTAATAGCAGTATCTGGATACTGCTAAAACATTATGGGTATTTAGCACAGCAGATGTTTACTTGCAGTGAGCCTGATGTTTCTAACTCTGTAATATTTGTTCTTTTGCACTAAAGGAAGTGACAAGGTTTTTTAAAGATAGAGTGCAAATCTATCAGTATGTTATGGGAGATTATTTGAAAAAAGGCTTATATTTATAGGATACAATACTTAAAAAATATGGGTTCTGTTCAACTTCCTTTTGACATACTTCTGATAAAATTATAGTTTACCTCTGGTAGGATACATGAGTGAGACCACCAGAGAAGTTATAATAATTTTTTAAATAATGAAATTACTGATTTGGGTTTCTCAGTTGACCTTCCTGTACTGCTGTAGGATTAGCTTAGCTGTTGACAAACAGATGCTTCCTTGGGGAGATTCTTGGGTAATTCTATTTTATGTACGTATTATTTGTCCACAGGGCAGATTAATTCCTTTTTCCTCTTACAGTAGTATGCCACAGTTTGCTGTAGTAGAAAGAGGGCAGTTTTGGAGCACAGGCAGTTTAACTCAAGAAAGCAGTCAAAAGGAAGGTGGTATGGTTTGGGGTAATGTTCAAGGAATGCTGAGTCCTTATGTTTTAAAAGCAAATGCATTGATGAAGACATGGGAGGTACAATGGATTTTCATTTTATTCATTGGGGAAGGTCATTGTCCATAGGTCATACTGTCTTGAGAACACGGTGGTGTGGCTAGTTTTGGAGATGTTAATTGTAAATATACTTTTTAATTAGTATTACTTTAAAATAAATAAAGTAGTTAGATCAGGTTGTTGTTTGTTGAAATTCCAAAATATCGCAACAGGTTTTTTTAAAGACAAATTTTTTAGCACAACTTTGAAAAAATTGATTTCTTAATGAAGACTTTGCATGCTAGAGCACAGAGCTCAGCTTCCAGTAGCCTGGCCGGTGTGAGTGTGCTACAGAGGATGTTGTGTGAACAAGCTGCTAACCTTGTAAACGTCCCTCCTGTTCACAGAAGTTGAGGCCTCATTATGTCAATAAGAAGACAGACATGGTGTGTTTGAGGTTCATCAAATTTAAACACTCCTCATCGCCAGAATGGGCTTTACCTCTGACATATGACAGTGTTTGCTGTCTCTGTTATTTTACAACTATCCCATTCTAGTCCTTTGCTTGCTTCCTCACCTGGATGCCCTGTTAGTATAATTTTGGGGAACCTTTGCTCTCTCGTTTTTCTACCAAGCTCTCTCTCAAGCTATAATCAGCTTGAGATCAAAACAAGACTACCAAATGTCTGTTTCTCCTTCTCCCCCTTATTTTTCTCATGGATTCTGTTGTAATGAGAGAGCAGTATCAGACAAGCCAATCTGAGGATTTCTTTGTCAACGTTTGTTTCTCATTTTTCTTCTTCAGTGTCCATAAACTGGTATTGGGTTTTTTTTCCTGATACCCAAGACAGTTTTACCTGTTCCTTTAGAAAAACAAAGTTCTCATTTGTTTGCTATCATCTTGTATCTCAAGACCCACATCCCATTTTCCCTGCTTCTTCCAATTCAGCACCTTTTAGTTCCATCAGGCTGCTTTTCTACATAGTGCACGGTATCAACTACTTAGGCTAGTGCTACTGAGCATTCATAGCCTGTGTCCGCCTTGTGCATCTTGTTCAATGTACAGCTATTGCACTATCTTTAATTGGACAGTGATGGGATTCTTAGTACCCCATTTCTTGTACTTTAAAATAAACCCTTTGGGTTTTCTGTTTTGCTGCTGTGTATGCTGCAGGGAAGGTGGACCTATCATATCATCTTCCCTAACAAGAGCGATAAAGGCCTTGCTTGACAGGGGGATTTCACACAAAGGCAGAAAGACAAAGTAATAAATAGCAATATACTGTTATTGCTATTATCTATTTGTAGATATTTGTAAGATTTGTAGAATAAGGTCATAGTTCTTATTTTCATCATTGAAAGTTGTAAACAATATGCACGCTTTCTTGTATGTCTTATTTATAAACTCGGTTTTATAACTCCATTTTTTCCTACTACTTTGCATTTTGATATAGGCAGTTTTTAAAATCAGGTACTGGGTAAAACATTTTTCTAGTAGTTTAACTGCTAATTTCTCACAGCTGTACTTTTTCCAAGAGATCTCATCTCTTGCCCAAAGCCTAATTCCTAAGGTTACCACCTGTTCTGACTTGCTATGTCTGCATGCAGCTCTGCAGACCAGAATTGAATTCTCTACTGTGCTCAGTGTACTATGTACCAGACCATCACTACAAAGCAGGCTGGAGGCTGACATAATAAATTCTTCAAGATACATCCCACATGGATATCGAGACAAAGTTGTAACTAAGGCTCTTTCATCATAGTAGTTTCACTCTGCCTTTTCCTTCCCTTCTTCTTAAGTATCCTCCTGCCATGTCTCTAGCTAGGCTGTTGGTCAGAGGATGGTCTGGTTTAGGTTGATGACTGAAGTTGACATTGACAAGCTCTGAACAAGATTCACAAATAAAGCTCAGTGCCTGCTGCCTTGAAGAATCTCTCATTTGTACCGAGATGTGGACATTATTGCCAGTTTGGTCTTTTGTGTATAAAGCTACCACTTTATTTATGAACTGTGTCTGTCTAAATGGGAGTTCCTCTAAATGTAGAGTTGGAAATTTAAACTCAAAATCCATGGCTTTAATGGAATAGATAACTAGTGTTCATTCATTCCATGAGAAGAATCAAGCAACCCAGTGAGGAGAAGGTTAGAATTGTTGCCTCTAGTGGGAAATCATCAGCTCAGTAAGAGGGGCTTTTTACCCAAGCAAGCAACCGCCTGTTGAGAGACACAGGTCTCTTGTCATTGTGTTGCCTGAATGAGCTGCAGGATGGCTGCTGACCCAGGCATGATGGAAGGAGGAGACCTGAAGAAAACTCTGGCAGAACATTGAAGAGTCCATGGGTTAAAGCCTTTAGTGAACTGAGAAGAGAGCAAAGGTGAAGTGTATAGAGTCAACTTTATAAGGGTGGAAATAACATAATTAATTGGGTTTGGATGGAAAAAGAACAATTTTGTGAAAAGGAATGGGAAGATGTGAAGAAATGAAGATAATTGCTGGAGAAGTATTTTGCTATTGTTGAAGAAAATAGAAAAGTATAACTAATATATAAGCTGTTTTGTGTTGTTAGTAATTCACCTTACACTTGCTTTTTCAGAAAAGCCTCATTCTTCCTTAAGACCAAAACCAGCTATTTACTTTACTTTTTATTTTTGTGTTCTAAATGCAAGATCTTCATAGTCATGCAGCTTTTCTCCTGACTTAACAGTGTGGGGATTTTTGTTGTTTTTTAAACCCATGGCCACCAAATGCAGAAGGCTGTGAGAATATATTATTTACATGGTAATGGAGGTTTTTTTTCTTGATACAAGGAAGAAAGATAAACTTTTAGCTGCATAAATATTATGTATCTACATAATATGTTGAGAAGGCTGAGGCAAGTAGACTTTTTGTTGATCTGTGTGGTGACATCTTCCTACTTCTACCCTTTTTATTCAACATTTTCCTTGTAAATTAGAACAGAGCTGTTAAACTGTTTTCTAGTATTTGCTCATCTGAACAGCCTGTATCTCATTCAGTCAGGTGTGCAGGTAAGGATTTAAAGAAGACAAGGGCTGTGGTATCTTCCTTGACTGCCTGGCATTGGTATAGATTAGTGTGGAGTGTTTTCCATTTGACTTTCCACACCTTGCTCTAGCAGCCTGTTCTCCCATCATGGCCAGCATCAGAGTTGGATCTATTGCTTTGCTTGTACCAAGGGAGCTCACTGATCATCTTTGGAGAGAAAAAGTTAATGAGAGAGGAGGGAACTTCTGGTAACCACTGTTTGAAAGCCTATTCATAAGTTTATGTAAAAATGTTTTTGATACTTAACTATGAACAGCATTTTAAATCCGTGTTCCATGTGCATTGATAAGAGCTTTGTTGATAAAACAAATAAGAGCATAAGAGCTTTGTTGCTAAAACCAGGGGTTTCAGTTAGTTAAAGGAAAAGATGAAGTTTAAGATCTGCATGATGACAAAGAACTCCCACAACTTTCTGTATATCAGTTAAGGAATTGTTTGTTGTTCACTCTGTTTCCTATCTTTTTCAGTTCAAGAAATGTCTTGGATTTTTTTCCTGTGTGAGAAATCAGTTGATTTAAATTTTGGTAATGTTCAAATAACATTATTTTCATGGTTGATTTCTCATACATATCTTTAGTATTACAGGCTAGGCATGCGAATACTCTGAAACTTGATCCAGGAAGAAGTAATAAACTCTTTTTAACTGTTAATATTTTTATTTTTAAAACATGAATGCTGCTTATCTGATAATTTCAATCCTAGTTGAATTATGTTGCCAGATTGTCATCAGAAGGGCATGAAGTCAGCACACATGCGTCAGTAATATCTGGTTGTTTTAACCTTATGTTGCCAGTTGGCAATTTGAAATTATGGCTTCAACTGCACTTTAAATATGTGATAATAGCATGTGTTTCTAATAAGGGCCAGCACCATTTTGTTCAGATACTGTGAATGGTTGTCACTCATATATGACAAATGCACCTTCATCTGCTTCTTTGATGGCCCCCTAAAAACCATACCCTCAAATCAGGCCGATGAAATTAGCTGCTGTGTAAATTGTGTGTCTGAGTGGTTCATTATCTAATCACCGTCAGAACCACAGTGATAAAGTAGATTGAAACAGGGACGAGGTCTGCCAGATGATTTCAGGCCTTTTTTTCTAAGCCCTGTTTCCCTTGGAAACACTAAGAGTCGTTCAGAACTTCAGAATTCTTTGTCTAGAACTTCTTCATTTCTTAATGCATAAAACTGGTCAGCCGATGAGGTCTGCCAAGGTGATTTGTAAGGTTTTCTTTCCATGATTCTTGTAATCATTACTGTGTGTATTAAAATGTTCTGTGATGTTCAGTTTAGCTACTATGTTTGCTACTTCTAGGTTAGATATTGTTAAACACACCAGCTATTTTCAGGAAACTGCTCTAGCCTATTCCTTTGTGGGAGAAACTCTTAAATGCTTTAAGTCCTGTCCTGAAATGGCACAGTGCTATGCTTTGTATCTACAGAGAGCGAGCTTTGGATTCTGGAGTTGGTATGTAAATTAATATACTAAACAAGTGTGATATAAAACATTGCACATGACACTTTTGCATGGGTGGTATGACCATGTGACTTTTCAATTTCAAACTTTTTTGACTCATTAGTATGTTCTAAGTATTTATTTCTTGTTTTTTTATCTTAATAGGTAATTTAAGTGTTCTTTTGTTTTAGGAGCATTTGAAGATGATGATATCACTCATGTTGAAGGAAGTGTAGATCCTGTTCGTGACATTGAAATAATACATGAAGAACTTAGACTTAAGGATGAGGAGCTGATCATGCAGAGCATAGATAAGCTTGAAAAAGTAGCTGTAAGAGGAGGAGACAAGAAATTAAAACCTGAATATGTAAGTACATGACCTATAAGTACTCTCGGCATTGAATTGAAATACTTGTATTGTTGGGTTTTCTTACTGATCCCACTCGTAATACAAAACACTACTACTATTTTTATATGTATTTTAAAGTAATTGTTATTAGGAGTTGAAAAAATACTAGAATGACTTGCTGTACTGTCACTGTAAGATTTCATAGATGTAGCTAATTGTAAGTGTTGAAATTTAACTGTTACTTTCTTTCTGACACAGCTTTGTATGAGAATTGCCAATCCTTTGTCAAACTTACATCAATGTCTAGTTGTAATTCAAAGTTCAGCAGTCACTTCTGACTTATTCCTG
>NW_008238358.1:5614148-5672111 GCF_000691975.1 Corvus brachyrhynchos
TGCTGTTAAGTTCTACTGAGATGTTGATACTAGTATTCCTGTAGCCAGCAAGTGAAGGTATTTTTTAGGTGTGATTGCACTTCGTGTCTTTTAGCGCATGTTAAATAAAGACTGCTAGTTGAAATTAATTTTAGGATGTTGTTGTGGAAAGCTACTTAAATGAGCTCAATTATCACAGGGTAGCAGTGGTGTTTCTTTGTAAATTAGTGATGTATAATAATTATCAACTTCAGTCTATGTTTTTTGCTAATTTTTATGTTACTGCCACTTGTCTTTTGAGTCCCCTGCACTTTGCCAGTAGTCTAGTTATCCATTTTTCTTTGTCATTAATATTCTATAAATATTTCAGGTGGTACATAAAATGCATTCTCTAATTATTACAGCAGTGTATCAGTGTGGAAGTAGCTTATTTGTGTCTAGCAAGTAAGTATTAAAAAATACTGTTTTCTTAGATGGATTTTTCAATAGCAGGTAGTAAGAAAAACATTGTTATATTGGTGCTGGTTGGTTAATTTATCAGTACTGAAGTGCAGTGAAATTTGTTGGCCCTACCTAGTGTTTGGAAACAAATAGGAACTGAAAGTGAACATCCCCGTCCAAAATGTTCAGCTCCATGATGCAGTGTTAAAAAGCACTTCTTTGGTAGCTTCTGTTGGTGAAGAACTAGTCCTCATCTGGCGTGAAAAGTATTTTATTCCTTGATTGGTCTAGGCCAGAAAAAACAGCTATTGTTGGATGATTTAAAGGCTTTCATGTAAGCCCAGAGAGAGAGAACCAGGCATGCTTCATTTAAGGTCTTATCTGTCGTGTGAACCCAGCCCTGGGTACACGTGGGCAGTGATTTTTATCTTATACAAAAGGTTTCACGTGCTTAGAGGAACAGTGCAGTTTATGCCTACAGTTTCAAATAGCATCCACACAGTATTTCACCTTTTAATTCATCTTAAAGAAAGGGGCAAGCAAAAATCCTGCCCGTAGGGAATTCAAAGTTCATCCTAAGGCTAAATTTTACATTGGTATGACATGATGAAAATGAGGAATGCTGTGATGCTGTTCTGCCCCAGCCTCGAGCTCTTCTCACTCACTTTGTTGTGTGGCTGTCTTTGGAAACAGCTTTGCTCAGCTCCTTGTGATGGAACGTTCCTGTCTAGTTTTTTGAGTGTACCTCTCTGGATGCTTTGAGGATTTTATATCACAATCTGTGTTCTTCCTGTGCTGAGGAAGAAGTTGGCACTTTTGTGATTACAAAGAATCATAACTGCAGTGTGTTTTAAATTGAATTTGTAATAGTGATCGTGTAACTTAATGGGTGGTAGGTACAGTTATGATTGTATGGCAAGAGTTACTCTTATTCATTTTTTAACTACAGGAAGTTGGTATGTGTTTGAAAACAGAAAATGTCAGATTATTCTCATATTAAGGGAGACAGTAAGTAAAAACCTGAACTCTAGAAATGCGATTTAGATTAATTAAAGAAAAATTTCAACTCTTCATTATTAGTCTTATCTTTACCCAGCTTCAGTTTCTCGTCCATTTCTTTGCCTCTTCCTTCAGTCTCCTTACTACTACATCATCTGTAGTTCACTGGTCAAAATGACTTCGTCACCTTGTATTTGTAACTTCCTGTCATTTGTTGGTTTTTTTTAATACTGTTTTTACAAACACATGCACAGAAAACATCAGGTTTTTGGAGTCGTGTTGCTCTGCCAGGTCTGTTCCCAATAATAGCTGTTACACATGACCAGTCTCAACTGAGTTTGTCAACAACAATAGAGGTTTCAAAGGCATGAAATTCCTTTGTTTCATGGGAAGGGGTGGCTGAACAGAGTGGGGAGGCACAAATTAATGCTTCCCTTGAGACAAAGTCGGCACATAGGAGCTATAGTCACTAGGGAATCTCTTCAAGGAAGTGTTGTGGGGCATAATGCCTGTGAGTCTTGCTGACCTTGGACCTTCTTGCTTGTCTTCCCCTGGGACTTATATGCTTGAATTCTAAGGTATACACTAGACTTCATAAATGACCTTTTTTAATGGTCAAGGCTTGTGAAAGCTCTTTCCTTCTCCTGGTAAATCAATCCTTAGGTCCAGTTATGCAACTTCTACAAATAGGTTTGTGTAGCTGTGAGACTATAGCAGCAGCTCTGCTGGGCTGGAAATGTTCATCCACTGGGTTGTGAGGCACTACTGGTATAGCATAGTGGGATTGACTGTGCAGTAAATGATTTACAGGTCTAGGAGAGAAACCATGTGGGATGGGTGAAAAAAGCAGTTAAAGATTATGCCTCTTTCCTAAAGTGGTAGTCAAATGTTAGGAGTGTATTTTGGCTGTTTGATCAGTCTGCACTTCCCAAATCCATTGCATTTTGCATTTAGCTTGTCTGTCACAGAGAGAGTTCCCTGTCCAGCACAATTAGTAACACTTCCATGCAGCTTGCAGCTAATGTTCAAGGCTTCCTCTTTGCCAGGCAAAAAAAATCATTAAGAGACAGTATGGCCTGAAATTAATACTTTTTTCCAAACAGTTTGTCTTCAAAAAAACGGAGGATGGGACAGGACTGGGAGAGAACTTCTCAGGATTTGCCTTTTTAAATTATTTGCCAGTATAATACACAGCCGTGGCTAATATTCTTTTCTTAGCAATATTCTTCTTCTGTAGCAGAGATGTGGAACAAACAGCTCTTGTCTGTGCACCGAGTGTTACCAGTCATTTTTCCTTTCAGGAAAACTAGGAGGTTACAAAGGAAAAAACTTGGTATTTTTAGATTGTATTGGTTTTGTTTTTAAGCACAATGTTAAAATTTTAGTGTCTCTCATTTTTTATTGTTTTCTATCCCCCATTCTTTTGGGAACAATTCAAGGTGAAGACACTTGAGAATGACTTAAGAATTTCAACTGGTTGAGAGTTACAGAACTCATTTCTCTTGTTTCATAAATACGAATTGTCTGCTTTAGGGGATTCGCTTTATCAGTAAGCTACCACAGTTGTAACTTGATAGTCCGAAATCTCCAAAAGGTTTAGGAGGAGAAAAATAGAAAATTGACTGTGTGTATCAGTCGACAGTACTTAAATCTGAGGTTTGTACTTGACTGCCTGCCTTCTGGCATGGTGTTATAACTTGTTAATTATCATTTTTCCTCTGTCTAAGCCCACATTGCCTACAGGTGGTAAATTCACCTTAGTGCAGTGACCTGGCTTGGCAGTTGAATAGTGTTAACTGTTTGTCCTGTCTCTCAGAGAATTGATTTCTCAATCCCCTGTCAGCAGAAATAAAATAGCTGACTGTTGTTAAGGGGCTATCAATAAAATAATTTTCAAGTTCTACTTAAAAATCAATGGCACAATATGGTCCAAGATCACCAACATATAATGCTGACATAAGCTTGGAATAGCTTCCTTTACACATGTGTTGTCTGTCTTGCAAGTATTCCCTCTGCCTTCTCAGAAATGACTGTTGTTACTAGGGGTACTAGTCTTTCAGATTGGTATACCTTTATTTTGGCTATAACCCTCTAGAGACAAGTTATAGAATAAAAATTCTCCTGTTATTTGCATGTATTAAAACAGAACAAATATAATTTCAGAAAGCAATCTGAGTAATTTTGGTTTTATATTTTAAATCTGTCTGGTGCTGGTATATGCAGAGACATGAGATACTGAGTTAAACTTCATTATTAGCTTATTATTAATCTGTCATTTTGGATAGCAGGGGATTTAAAAATAGAATTCAAATATGTATTACTTCATTGATCAGAATGTTCAAATTATAGAATTTTAAAAAATATTTTTTAATTAATGGGATTTCTCAGTCTTGGAGACGGAAGTCTTCAAGTTAATATCTTCTAATACAGTTAAGTGAACATTATTGTAGGATTCTCTTCCAATACCATTCCAGCCTGATTCAGTTCTAGTCCTCAGAAACTGATAGCTCTGCAACAGATAGCTATTCCTTCAGCCCTTTGTTGGTGCCCAAAATCTTGAATTCCAGCGTGCAAGAATTGTTAAGGTAACAGTATTGAGATATATAAATCTGACCACAAGGGTATTGTTTGTAGTTGAGTTGATGCAGATTATTGATGAAGACAAAATTATATTAGTGGTATGAAGACAAAATCTTCAAGTCAGAATCAATGTGCACAGTGTTTGAACTTCCAATTTTCAGTTGAAAGGTGGCTGCTACAGTAGGTCTGATCAGCGTTCACTGCATTTGAACTTCCAGTGTTTGGTTAAATGGGATGCTTTCCCAAGTCCTGCAAGATACATGAATTCCATTGTAAAGTCTGTCATTTTAAAAATAAGATTAGTTTATCAAATCAAGCACATTTTGTAAGAGGAAAAGCAGTTGCAGTTATGAAAAGAGCAGTTAGAGACTCCTTTTTAGTGTAATGGTACCAGAACCATCTAGTGCATATTCAACTTCAAAGAAAGCTTTGTTCTGTTAGAATACTCACACTCTGCCAATGGTCATTGTATTTGTCAGCATATATGTACTATGAAGCAAAGTCTTCCTAATGATGTAGCTTTAATCCCTTCCATTCTCCTGCCTTACATTTAATGTCTTGGTCCTGTCCTGAGAATATATTAACTGTTTGAAAGATGTTCTTTTGTTCATCATTTGTTGTTACAATCACCGATATGGTATGGGAGATACTTCACATACACCAAAGAACTGGTAGATTCCGTTTCTTCTTCTTACCTATATACACAAGATGAAATCTTTCCTTCCTGCAATATTCTGATGAATGGGATGGTGCCAAGCAGAATTCGCTGACCTCTTGCTGCAAGCGCTTGCCAGCATTGTCACGGATGGCTGAACTCTTATTTCCTCTAACTGATGATGTCAGTTGGGAATGTTCACCTTTCTTTCATTCTGAGTTGAAGATAGATACAGTGATGAATTGTATAAATTTTTTTTGCCAGTTTCTTTGGTCTCCTTATGCAAGGAGAGTTTGAGAGGCCAGTTTGTTCCACAAGAGGTGGAAAGAAAGGAGCAGTGTACACGTACACTGTTGACATACTCTCTGCTGATGGCTTTTACAATTGTTAACTTAAATCATAGGGAATCAAGAAAATATTTAAATTCTTAATGCGTATAATTATGCCTAAAATCTTGAGTGGACCATTTACTGTGCTTAATGTGGTATTTAGAGGAAATTAAAGTTCATTCTGAAGAACATTTTGAATGTAGGATGGCAGATGTTTGTGAATTGATTGGTAGTAAAGCCTGACTTAAAAGTACATAATGTGAAAACACATGTTTGGATTTTTTTGGTATTATCAGTAGACAAAGAGAAGTCAGTTCTTAACTACTTTCTGTCAAGGCTGATCTTTCCTGTGTAGATTTGACAAGTGGCTTAAAGTAATTAATTTTGTAAATCATGTATCTCTGAGTATGTCTAGATCCAAGCCATTTTAAATTGTTTGTGCATATGCCAAAATAATACTGTATACGAATAGTTGTATTCTAAAAGACACCTTTTTCATTTGGCTTAATTCACATCTACAACAAATGCATTCACACATGGATTTATTTGGAAATTATTGTGTATAGGCTAATGCAGTAAGAAAAGTTGAGTGAAACTCCGCAAAATATATTTCATTTTGCTTTTCAGTGCAATTTCCCTGTTCTGAATTTCTGAACTGCTGGAAATAATCACTTGTAGATAGCATGCTTTAGACTGCTCTCTGTATTCTTGCTGGCTTTTTTCTTTGAGAAGCGACAAGTGACTGAGTTGTTTTATGTATAATGCTGTAGGAGCCCACAAGGATGACCCACACAGGAGAATTTGGGGATTATTGACACAAATTACACTGCCTGGAATGCCTGTAGGATGTTTTGGGTGACAGTGCGTGTTGTGGTTCATAAACATTATTGGCATCTAGTTCTAAGTAAATCTTACATCATGTACAGCTTGTACTTGCTCTGTGAGAAGGTATTAAATAGCAGAAAGGATAATACACTTGTCCTAAATCCATTGCTTGTCCCATTGTATTTTTATTAAAGTCAGTGAGCAAGGGAATTGTAAGAGATTAGACATTGTTTTGTACCACAGAGGAGCTCATTGTCACTCCAGTTGATGCAGTACCTGGTTTGTTCTCTTTCCTGCACCCAGCAGCTACAGCTTATTTAAGCACTTTACCACAATGAAAAAACATCATCTAGCCTTTTCTTTAAACTGCAAAATTTGTCTTAATTGTCCTTTAAAATACCATTGTTTTTAAACAGTGCTTTTAGCATAAATTCTTACAGTGTCACTTCAGCCTCAACTTTGTAAATTGCCAGAAAACCTCCAGGAAAAGCAGAGAGCTGAGGCTATGCTCAATAGAAGTGAAAAGATTTCCAAGGAAAGCCGTGAGTGGAAGGACTGTGGGCTTGGTGCATTCCATACATCTCATGTTAACAAGGAAAAAAGTGTGTACTCAGTAAATTGCTCTTGGTGCAGCACAATTAAGCTAGCTGAGTACCTCAAATAGCATTGTTTTCTATCTGTATCTGAAAAATCATGACAAATTTTGAAGGCCAGATGGAATAATAACTATCCAGTTTGATCTCTTGTATATCCCAACTTAGTTCTTACAGCTGTGGTTAAAATGGAATGTATCTCTTACGGGAAGAATTAACCTTTATTGAAATATTTTCTGGCTGGAGATAAATTACTTTTAACTTCTGTAAGCTGTGCCAGTAATTAATTATCTTTACTGTTTAGAAATAAAGCACAGCTTTAGTCTGTATTTGTCAAGCTTCAGCAGTTGTTTGATTTCCCTATGCTAGTGTGAAAAAATCCGTATATGTGAGGTTTTTGTTATATATATATATATATAAAATGCAGTAAGAATAAAAGCATAGAACTTAAGAACTCCAAGTCTTCATGCATAAGCACTTTCTCAAAACCTCTGTTTTTTCTCAGTTTTTCATCATTTCAGCAGAGATAAGTGCAGAATTATTCCCGTTGGACATTAGGCTATTTATATACTCCAAGATTGCATTAGTCTTCTAGTTACAGTACAGTTCATGTGCTTGTGAGCCTCCTGGCTTCTCAGTCCCTCTCGCAAGAGGGAAGTCCTCTGCTGGTAAATACTGTATCCATCTTCCCTTTGTCCCCTGCCCAGCAGTGTATGAACTTCAGTGCTTTTGTATTGAAAGGCATTGTTTGCTTTCACTAAAGCTGTGTGGCAGTCCTGGTCCTACATAGGCTCCCATTCTTAGTAATTTAGTATTCTCGGAATGTATGTGTCATTAATATGGCCTTTTTTGGCTGTTGAAGGGTGGTAACAGTGAAATGCAAAGAGTTTGTTTGGAGTGCCACCAGAAACATGCACACTGGGGTTTTTATTTACAGTTGTATTCTGAGACCTACTGGTTAGGTGGTGTTGACTCCATTTGGTGTATGCAGTGATTTATTAAAGAAATACCTTCTGCCACTGAGCCAGATTCCTTAGGGAAGCCAGAATATGTTATTTATACACTACCACCTTCATTATTGGTATGCAGTGGTGTTGGACTTCAGTATGAAATGAGAGGAACTAACTAAGAGCTACAGATAATGTTTTAGGTACTCCTTGTGGCTTTTCCAAGCAGCAGAGCAGTGTAAATGGTAGAATTTTAGACAATTGAAACATTTTAATATAATGTATTTAACTGCTTTTGAAGTTTTAAAGGAAGATGGTAAGTTTTTAGATCTTGGAAGTTTTGAAGGGGCTGAATAAGGTGCTGAAAACACTCCATACTTCCCTTGGTGGGGGGGAAAAAAAGCCCTACTGTACTCACAGTTACTCTGTAGTAGTGGAGACTTCTGCGCTGCCTGCAAGATCACAGGGAATTCGCTTGCACTTTGAAGTGTGAAGTGATAATCCTCACAACTGCTTATTTCTTTATTAAATTTGCGGAAGTTAATTACATGCCCTGCTAATTTACAACAAAAAAATCACAATTCTCTGATGCCAAGTAGGCAAGTGAGTTTTCCAAGCTTCAGTTTAGTCCCTCATGCTGTAAGAAGAATTTGGCATTGGCACACATTATTACTATCATTCATCCAGAAAGTCTGTTAATGTATGCACATTTTTCTACACAGTAGTGTCTCATGAGTAAGTCTTGGTAAATCTGCTATATGCAATTTACATGTATTTCCCTATTTTATACTGCTGGACTTACTGTTAATGTCCTGCTTAGCATTTGTGGATTGACTACTTGTGGTTATTTGGAAAATGAGAGCAGGACATAAATTAAAATCACTGTATTCATATGTACTAAATTAATATAGTTAGAAATTAACTGATTTTTAAAACAGTGTTATTTGATATTCATGAAGTTTGCTATATTTCATATGCCTTGACAAATGTAAGCAAATTGGAATTTGGAGGGATTTTTGGTGGCTTTCTGAATGGTTCCTGTAATAGTGTTGCTAACTGAAAAACAAGAGTACCCCTCTCATCAAAGAAGGTGAAGTGGATCATTCTGCTGGGGACAGATTGACCTCAAAGTGTGCAGTTGGGGAGGCCAGATCTAATGAAACAAAGTGGATCATTGCTCTGTATTCTGTTATTAAGCATTTCGAAGTTTACTTGAGTAGTAATTAAATGTGTTTAAATGACTGTTACAGTGATAGAGAAGATAAAAAGATTGGGTTATACTCTTTCACCAGTCCTAAATAGAAGAAAATAACTAAAAATGGTGCTAGATGAGAAATAACCTAAAAATGCACTATTTGTGTGGTTTTTTAGAGTATTGGGGCAGCTGAGTTAAAAAGAGATGTGGAAACACTTGCCTTTCTTCATATTGTCATTTGTGTTTAACAATTTCCTGTTTAAGGAGTTATATTAAGTCTCATTTCAGTGGAACACCACCACTGATGCAGGGGAATCTAAGTTCAGCTGACCCATTTTTAAGTTTCTGGACTGTCTACCTTACATTCTGCATGTTGTGACTGCTGCCCAGATAGTCCATCAGAGAACTTCTTTGTGTCTCACTGCTTCATCAGCTTCATACAAAAATGCTGTATTTGCTTACAGGTTTCCATCCTTTTATCTAAAGAAAGTTTTCGAATACTTTGCCAGCTTCCCTATAAAACCAAAATAAAATGGCAAGTATACGGTTGTCAGGTCCCCCCAGCATATTCAGCTGTAGGTCAGCCCTACCTGTGGGAATTGTCCCTGTAATCACTCCTTTAGAATGACAGTTGCAAACAGCATCAAGTCAGGTATGTAAACGAGAACTTTTTAAAATTAGGTCAGTGCCAAAATGGATGTAGATCTGTGTGTCACTGTAAGTAGCAAAGTGCCAAAATGGATTTAGATCTGTGTGTCACTGTAAGTAGCAAATGAATGTGAAAGAAAGGTTTTGATTGGCAGGTCTGTGCTTAGATAGGCTTTAGAAAGGCCAAACTTTATTTGCTGTGTTGATGCTTGAAATTTTCAGGGTGTTCTGTGTTATGTAGCTCTCCTTTCATTTCTGCTTAAGCCTAGAAGTTTGGCTGTTTGTGCTATAGTGGTTTTTTTCTTTCAAATTTTTATTGACTCCAATTTATATGTAACAAGGCGTTGCTATTGTGGGAGAAACTGTAATGCTGAAATCCATGTGGTAAGTGCCTACAGAACTAGTTTAAAATCTAAAATAGCCTGTAACCAGAATTCCTTCACTGCTGAACAGGAATCTTGATGGTTGTGTTGATTTTTATATATGCTATTTAAAGAGAAGCTGAGGATAAAGATCTTAAGTGAAAAGTCCTTACTGATAGAATTGCTTCCCTTATCTTGTTTATACTGATTAATTAAAAAATAAAAAGCACATAGGGTTAAAGATAAGATGGTACCACTGTTTTCTTCTTTATGTGTAATCTTGTTGCATGTCTCTACATAAGCTGTTCTGGCCACTCATCATAGTAACCAGCTGGGCCATTTCACCTGCTGGAGCCATTAAAGAGGACTCTCTCCCCCTAGATTAATCCCCTCCGACATTAGTTTTTTGCTCTGACAACTGGAGCAGGCATTCAGAATTTGCAGGTGGCCAGTGTGACGCACATAATTGCCTACAATTTTAGGCAATGAATAAAAATGGTCTACATTACTTGTCAAAGGTTGTATATGCAGTGCCAAGTGAGATCTATGGGAAGCCTTTTAGGGTTTAAAGAACAGTTAATAGCAAAGCTGCACAGTGCTTTTTTAATCATAATGCATTTGTAATATAGCACTTTGATCTTCTCCTTGTAGGAAATGGTGTTATATTAGCCACTTTTAAACATTTATGAGTGAAATTCAGTTATAGGAGAGTAAAAGTGATTATTCTTAGGCAGAACATGTTAGATTTCATTAAAAGTTTTAGCTTGCCCCTTCCTTGTTAAAACCTGTGGGGAGTCCTGTTCCTGGAGGGTTTCAAATCAGGATCTGAAGATTTAGAAGAGCTTTTTTTTTTTTTTTCTCCACTAAAGCTACTGCAAGACTAGAAAAGACGGTAGTAAATACTGATGTTATTTGTGGTTGTTTATAAATGTACTTCAACTGCATAGCATTAGGTGCAAAAAATGTTGTGCGCTCAACAGTTCAGGGAATGTTTCCTTGTATTTTAAAGTTCTTAATGCTCAGTTGCATCAATTACAACTTAAAAAATGCATTATTTAAAGCATGATCATAAATTATCTACAACAAAAAATAGGCGACTCTAAAATGTACTACTCCTAGAAGAGCAGAGTTTGACCTTTCAGACCCAAGAGCCTTTTATTAACACCTGCCTGTAAGGAGAACCGTGCCACACGCAGCTTTCGGATTCACGACCACAAAACTGATGAGGAAAGGCTTGAAGGGTTCAGTTTGTGTCACTTGCTGTTTGCCGTTTCCATTTCACAGATGATTAATCTTTCTGTGAAGAAAGGCCAGAGAAACAAAGCACATTGGGCTCTTCCTGCAGTTACTCCTTCTGAATGCACACTAGCTTGCTAACTAAAAGGCCTTTAGATTTCCTGCCGAGAGAGATGTTCTGAAAGTGAATGCAGCTGGTTGGAGGTCACCAGTGCAAGGCTCTTGCCATTGTGTAATGGAGGCTTTGGCAGGTTTCATTTTGGGGGGGGAGGGAGAAGGTGTTGGCGAAAAATTAATGCGGAATAAAAAGGGCTTTGGCCATTTGAATTAATTTCTCGAGGGTGGATCATCAATAATAGGCTCCATTTCTTTTGCTCACAATTTAAAAAAAAAAAAAAAAGATATTTGCTGTGTTTTGTCCCACCCATTCCCTTTTCTTAATGGCATGTTTATATTGTACGTGGTCTCTCCCGCTGGATGCTGAAATGTTGCGTCTTACTGAGTTTGAAAAGCAATCTAAAATGTACTGATTTTTACATGTATTTTATGAGCTCTGCTGATGTTTGGGGTGACAAGAGATGATACTTGAGTATTGTGTATTTAACTTTCTAATTGTGGGATTTGGATGCCTTTAATAATCCATATGGCTCTTGAGCGACTTTTAAAGCAGCAATTTCTGTTTTTCTGGGAGAGTAAAAATTTGTTTCTAAAAGGTATTATCTAATTTTTAGTTTGTATGTATGTTTTGAATCTTAATGTATATATGCCTTGTTTATGGAAGAGAATAGTCTTGATATCCAGCTGAGTTTTTGACTTTGGTTTTTTTTTTGATCTTGCATAGGATGTAATGTGCAAAATCAAGACATGGGTAATAGATGAAAAGAAAGCTGTCCGCTTCTATCATGATTGGAATGACAAAGAGGTAGGCTATAAATATTATTCCATGAGTTGACTTCTAATTTTGCTACCTGTTACTGGTTCTTTTTAGAGTTGGTTGTTATTGTTGTTTTTTTGATTTCATATTCGTAGTGTATTAAATGTTAAATTTATTAGCTGAATCTATGCTTATCTGTGATTTATGTATTACACTCGAATTCTGTAGCTTCCTCAGACATGCCATGAGGAAAATGATCATAAAATTAATTCAAGTTGATATAAACTGTTTTAAAAATTCTCCCCCTTTATTCTCACTTCCAGATTGATGTTTTAAACAAACATTTGTTTTTTACTTCAAAACCGATGATCTACTTGGTTAATCTCTCTGAAAAAGACTACATTAGAAAGAAAAACAAGTGGTGAGTGTGTACAGGTTAAATGTCTAAATTTATATTTCTGTGTCATATTTTTCCATGGTCAGTAATTCCTTGCACATTTAGATCACCAAGGATATTAATTAAAATAGCAATATGAAGTAATCTTGCTCTTCTGTTACTTGTTATGCTCCCATTGACTGCTGCTTGAGTACAGTGCATATGGTGAAACCTTAACTGAAACTGCAGAAAAGAGTATGCTTCCTTACGTTTTAACATGAATCCATTAACTGTGAAGAAAATAGATTTGATTTAGAACTACTAATTTAAATAAACATATGGCTTTATCATGTTCTATAATGCTGGTTGTCTGAACAGCATATTTTTCATTCCTAAGGAATTAATTGAATGCCAGAAGACTAAAGCTATGTGAGTTGCACAGAAGTCCTTCAAACAAAATTGCACATTTTAACATTACTCTTCTGTTTGCAGCCGGGTGCCTGGCTTTCTTGCTGCTGCTTGTGTGTTGCTTGTGGTTTACAGGCCTGTTTTGATGGGCTTTAATGCCATGAGCAGCTCAGGTTTTAGTCAGGTATTTCTGACATCAGTATTGTGACTCAAGTACATGATGGTTACAGAATCAATCTATCAGACATTCAGTGAACTGGATGAAGATCCAGTCCTAAGATGGTAGACATATGGTGGGAATCCGCTGTTGAGAAGTACAGCATTTAGCATGTCTCTGGAAGCTCTAGATGGCATAAATACTGCTCTGTGGAGGAGGGAACAGATTAGGTAGTTAGTATACGATGAAGGAAAATCTATAGCAGTGTGTTTAGTTTAAAATAAACCCAACCAAACATCAAATCTTTTCTTACAATTCAGAATTTTAAACACTGTACTTGTGAGATACTTTGAAGATGTATAAATGTATGTTTGTGAGCAGATATATGCATGTAACTCATCCAAACAAATCAAAAGTATCTAAAGCGGAATATCTGAATTCTCCTAAAGTACACCCTCTGTTTCTCCCTGTACTTCATTAAGTACTTAGATGCACATGGTTTCAATTTTCCATTAAAAATTCTCATTTCCATATGATATCAAAGAGTGAGAAGGCTTTAAACTGAAAAATAAACATTCATAGACTGGAAGCCAAAACAATAATTAATGTCAGATGGTTAACTCCAATAAATCATTAGAATAAATTCTGGGAAATTACTGCAACTAAAACTGTCCTTTTGATACTCCAAGACATTTTGTGTTGGTACTAAAGAACAAAATTTAATGTATTTTAATAGCAAACCCTCTCAGTCCCAAACACAGACTTCAGAATAGACTTGATAAGCAATATAATAATGTAAGCTCTTCATGTTTGGCCAAATTTTATAATTTTAAATTAATTTGTTTCTCTAAATATTTTTTGGGTATGACAATTTAAAGATAAGAAGTGGTTCTACCCAAGGAAGTATTTAAAATCAGCATAGTCACATTTGCTCTGTTTTTGTGAGGTGATGCTTTTTTCAAAGTACCGATGCTGTGGTTTCTTAAGGTTTGCTGTCACAGTGCAGACGTGGAAGTTTATGTGAAAATGGATGAGTCGGTTTTCCTGTCCAAAAAAAAAGATCCTCACACCTGTATTTGGATGATTACAGGTAGAGCTCACTGGCTCTAATTGTACAGTAAATACCATTTCCCAGACCCTAATGGCAGCCAGACTACTTAGGCGACGCCAGTCTGTGATTCAGCTGTCGCCAGTCACCCCATGTTTTTTGTGAGACTAGTTGTGATGATGACATAGTTAAACCCAATTGAAAGCAAATCTTTGGATAAATTGCAATTTTTAATTTGTAAAAAATCAGATGTTTGAGTTGAGGAGTCATATAATGAAACAGTTTAACTGTTTCTATTACAATTAATGATTTAGTTTTTAAAAAGTGTACCCAGATCGCATGGATGTGAGTGTAATTGTAGCTGAAAGATCAAAGCCTGGGTATCTGAGTGATGTTCCAGAAGAGAATTTACCACATAGCCATTTTCAGTACAGTTTCTGCCTCCTGCTGTTCCTATTTTCCCTCAAGCTAGCCATTGACTACCCCCTGTGCATCCCTGCTCGTAAAAAATGATTGAGGAAGTATTTGTCATGTATTTATGAGTGGGAAACATTGTGTGATAGGGAAAGGCATCTACTAGAACCAGAGAGATTGCCATTTCCTTTCCTTCGGCTGCTCTGCCACAGCTTTAAATCCTCTGTTTATGCAACATAGCTTTTATATTTAAGAGTAGAATAAATGTTTTCTATGAAGGATGCTAACGGTAGGCTTCTGTCATTTGTGTGCTGCAAGCAGATGTAAATTATTAGAATATATTTTACTGTTAGATTCCACTTTATGATTTTTTTTTATTATTTTGAGGGGTAGGTATTCATATTTGAAATGCAAGCCACATTTAAGTCGTAGTCATTCTTCTCAAAAAAGTTTATTTCTGAGCTTAATTTGTAATATTACTATAACAAAGGTAAGATTAATGCAGGAAATGCTCAGCCATAAAATGTTTTCATCAGACTTTTGCAACTATAAAAGTGTTTAAAACAGCAAAGGAGAGGAGAGGCTTTTTGATTTTGGGTGAAGAGGAAAACTAAAATTGTCTTTGTTTTACTGGGTAACTCTTTCAGAATTAATGAACATTTTAATTGTGAGTTAAAACACACTTATATTTAAGTGCCAATGTGTTATTTTTCAATTCAAGAAAAGAAGAAAACACTGTGAAAGATAGGACTATTGTGTGTTTGAGTAGGTGTATTGACCTTTTGAAATATGTAAAAACTGGAATGGCTCCAAGCAGTTACTTGCTGGTTTTAACAATGTTGAATTAGTCATTCAGTTGATTTATGATTAAGACCTAGCCCCTGAAGAGAAGCTGACATGGCAGCTGTGTTAGTTGCACTTGTGTTATGATCAGATGACAGTAATCTTGACATTTATGAGGGAATCCACTGAAACCGTTCTTAATACGTATTGCTGTACTCTAAATGAATATTTAAATTCTTCTTTTAATAATTCCTAATTGGTATTTTATCTGAATCTAGTACCTTAACCATGGTATACATGTATTCAAGTTTTACCATGAAAATATTCAAAATAATGATAATAATAGCAACAATAACAATAATAACGTTTATCAGTTAAAACTGCATTCTGAGTCACAGGATGTCACATAAATCCAGGATATCAGATTTATCAGCCTTTCATCTAATTAAAGCTTTACATTTTAGTCTTGCTGAAGAGGGTGCTTCTAGTGGCCTATCATAGGATGGATTCCAGTCATGGAATATACTGAGCTAATTAATGAGTGAATGTAGTGGACCATGCTTAGCATCGTGTTTGGTTTGGTATTTTGGACTGACTTGCAGCAAGCACCAGGAATACTGTATATGTTAATGCCACATAAACTGATCTTTTGACTCAACTTCTCAGGTCCAATAAAGTGAATTTCATCCTATGCCTAGACTGTAGTTCAAAAAGCCAGTTATGCTGCTAAAGATTTTCTAGTATCTCTAGCATTGTAATTAAAAGTCTGAGACTTAATTATGGATTTTTGAACATCGTTTTCTCTAATATAATTCAGACTTGTTGAATATCTAAATGTGTGTTAACATTATTTTAAGGGGTTGTTTCTCAAAATGTTATGGTAGGCATTCTGATAAAAATGTTGATCGGTGTTGATAGGCTAGGGGACTTAGTATTTTGCTCCTGGGTATTTAGAGAAGTGACATGTATGTCATAATCAATAAAATTTTGCCCATTGATTTTTGTAGCATTTTTAATGTTCTTAAGCTAGAAGAGGTATAATTAGGTCAGATGAAAGGTCTATCTTTTCTGATATCATGTTTCTGACAGGCCACTAACAGATGTTCAGGGAAGATTATTGGAACAGATTAAGCAAACAGAGTATATGCATCCAGCTTCTTGCAATCTGTTATTGTAGAACTGACTAAGCCAGATATGATATACTTGTGGTTAATACTTTTTGACTGATTTCTGTTCTATAAATTTAGCCATTGACCTTTTGAACCCAAGTATACTTTTTGGCATCCCAATATCCTGCAACAGGGACTTCCACAGCTTAACTATGTGCTATATGTAGAAGTACTTCCTTATGCTTGTTTTGGATCTGCCACATCATAATTTCATTTGATGCTCCTTAGATCTTGTATTATGAGAGTGAATAATCCTTTTCTATTCATCTTTTTCATATTGCTTCAGATGTTCTGAATATTTAAAAAAAAAAGATGGAGGGGGTAGGGAAATCTGACATGAACAAAGAAGTATCAAGGGTCAAGTAAAAGGAACACTGAATAGGTTTGAGTATGAATTAATCTGTTTCACTGCGTCTTGCACTTTTAATCTAGTAGGAAACAAAGTTATAAATGGAGTTACTTATTACCATTTATGGTAATAAATGGGGACTTGGAGTTCTTGGTTGTATTTCTGCAGCTATGGATGTTTAGGTGGTTACTTTTTATTCCTGTAAATGTATTTGAGAAATTATTTGTAGAAATTTTAAAATCATAAGTTGTAATGCCAAGGTGGTATTGAGATGTTTTCTTGACATAGCTGCATAATGATTTTAAGGTTTTCTTCTATGCTGACAAATTCAGAAAATAGTATTTTAAAAAATATATTACAGCTCTTGTTCCTGCCTTACAACTGAAATGCTTTAAAAGAATATTAGGAGATGATTTATGTTATCTGGGCATAAGTAAAGTTTTGCACACACAAGTTGAGAAGTCAGATATTTAAAGTTAACCAGATCCAGAATTTAGGCATCCTGCTACATCTTTACTGCCTGACTGAGAGAGAATATCTTACAGCTCAGGCTGTTGAAACTAGAGAATTGCATATGTTTTTCATGGAGCGTTTACCTAGTGTAGTAGGGGATAGTGCATGTTGTTTGCTTAATAAACAGTTATTCTTTAGTGTTTCTGATACGAATGAATGAATACAAATTAATTAGTCATCCATCAATCAAATGTCCGTCAGTTTTCTTTCCAGCACTGTGTCCTGACATTCCCAATTGACTTCTTGTAGTCTTCTGTTTTACCAATTCCAGTGACTTTTCATTTAGTTGTTCTGTTTATCCCATACTTTTTCCCTACCGTTTTCCTAGCTGATGTGTTCTCCATGGATCTTGGCCAAATTCCCTCTCCTTTGATTTCATCCCATTCTTGCTGGCTTAGTTCCAGTCCAGTCCTTTGGTCTGGATGATTTCTTTCACCAGACTTCCCGCCTTCCTTTGCTTTCTTTTGCCTACCCCTCTGGAGTCTCCTGTCTGTTTGAATGTGAGTGCATATTGTTTGGGTAATAGCAGGTGTTGGGGACATGTCTTTAAGCATGGAAAGATTGGTCCCATTCTCACCTTCAGTGTGTAAACTCTCCCCAGACACAAATGCACCTTCCCGGAGTCTAACTTCAGTGTTCACCTTTCGCCCAAGTGTGATGGTTTATCTCTGATAGCAAGTTTGCTCTGTGCCAAATGTCTTGGTTCCTACATGTTAGGACAGTAAAATTTTTCAAATAAATTGTTTCTGTATGTTTTAAAAATGGGCAGTGTTGTATGATGAAGCTTTTTCAAAAATTCTGGTCCACCTGATTACAACATGGCACTACTAAATATCTAAAGTGTAGGTTGCAAAGTCAGGAAATAAAACCTCAGTAATTTACTTAACGATACATTGAGTCTTGAACTGGTAAACAGAGGGGTAGTCATAGTAGTTGGGAACCTTCTGGGTTTCGGGAGGGCCTGTCCTGGGCAGATAAAAGTACCATCGCACTATGCTTAAAACTCATCAAAGGCTGCAGACTGTAGGGAGCAGAGTGAGCAGGGAAATGAAGGGCAGTCTCTCTGGTGTTCTGAGTGACACGTGACAGCCCAGCATCCCACAGCACCAAAACCAGCCCAGCACAGCAGCCATGACCCACCAGGCCTCTCATACTCTTGAGAGCATCCATGTGCACCCGGCTGATTGTACTGTCAGGGCAGTACAAAAGAGCTGTGTATTAACACTTCGTATCAGGAAGGCTGTGCTGAGTGAAAGCAGCTACAAGCAACTTCCCAACTTCATTGCTGTGTGTGTGATCCCTGTTTTATCAGCTGCATGTCATCCAAACGTCCCTTTGAAAAGTTCAGCATTGCTTCCCATCTTCTCTTCCTTTTCTTCTTCTCTCTGCAGATGCTCTTCTCAGTGTTTTTAATTTTTTGTTTTGGCTGTCATCACTGTAGTTTCTGATGTGTTTATACACAATTCTGTGGGTTCAGTTGTTGTGTTGATCAACTGCAGCTATGAGTTTAGATGCCCTACCACTTTTATAGTTGGCTTGTGTAGTCTTACGAATTGCTAATGATGCTTCCTTTAATCTGCCATGGCAGTTGAGGAATCAAGTAATTTGTGTGATATTTTATTTAAACACTTGGACTTCCATAGGCGCAATCTAAAGTAGCAGATGCTAACTTGCAACAAGAAAAAATGTAACTGCTTAAAAAATTATCCAAACCTGTGCAGGGTAAAAAAGGGCATCTCTATTAATATGTACTGTCTGAACACTTTAGAAGCTTTGTTTCTCCCTGGTCTTCATTGCAACTGGGACTTCGAATAAATGTATTTGTCTCTTTAGTAAACATATACTGCTTAAGATACAAAATACTAAGGGAGAGAATAATGTTGCACTAGATTCCAGATCAGTTAATTACACAACTTGGATTTGTTCAGTGTTTAAATAGCATGAGCAGCACCGAAGGGGACCTCCACTAAAAAATGCTGTGTGGTGACATTCTCAAAGACAATGATGTAAATTTTGTTGTTTATTGCAATGCGACATTTCTGACTCTGGGTGCATAATGGGGTACAAAATCCTTTTTTAACTTAGGTCTTGTTTAAAACCAGAGAATGTTTAAATTGCTCAGAAGCAAACCAGAGATGCAGAGATGTCTTTGGAGTATAAATCTTGTTACTACGTGTAGTGGGTAACTGTTCTTCCTTCTTCCCAGTATGCTGTAAAGAGCTTACTTCAGTTTTCTGCTGCTTACTTTCCACTGTGGAGAAACTTGTGCTTCATGGCTCAGTTTTCTTCACTATTTCTCTAAAAGTCTTGGTGCTGATGAAATTGTAGACAAAATTTTTTGGGAAATGTTGTCTACTTTAAAATCAAGTTACCCAATAAAAATACCGATATTGTCTAATAATTGCATTTTTTCCTGGAATGTTATCAGTGATTTATCTCCTGAATGATGTATGCAAAGACACTGTGTTCTGTCAGTCCTCTTTTTCAAAGGCCATCCAAATGTGCTCAGTCATTTAAGTGTTTGTTGTATGTAGCTGCTTTCCCTCACTGAGCAGTGCTGTCACAGCCTTAGCTGGCTAAGCAATGCTTCCCTCTTATTTATGGTAGGTTAGAGCATAGTTTTGACAGTGCATAGTGTAGTATAGGTTTACTATATTAGTTTTACTGACAACTAAATGAGTTTGGGGATTTTCAGTAGCTTGATACCTTTTTTTAATACTCTTTAAGTGAGATTTTTAGCTTCGGATTGTCTCATCTTGCTTTTTATGTCCTATGTTTTTAGATTCAGACTAGCTTATATTTAGGACAATAGGCATTTCTCTTTTATAATACTCCGAGACAGTGATGTCCTGAACAATGAAATGGAAAAAGTGAAGGAGAGACTGTGCTTTACTCGCTTGTCTGTTACAGAATGGAAGAAAGCAGGAAGGTAAGCAGCTTAAGACCCCAGCTTTCATATTGAGGACCAGATTCTGTAATTTATTGTATGTTTCAGTCCAGGGTTGTTAGTCCTGAGCATTATCAACACGACCTCATCAACAGGTCCTCAGAAATGTTTGGAGGAGATTAGGGTACTGCCACAATACCAATGCTGTCATCTCATTATTGGATCATTATCTCAGATGCAGATTTCAAATCCTACTTCCAATCATTGATAGTTCAGTAGTGAATCTCACTCTTACTTATTATAGAGTAAAGCAGTTTGACTGTGCATGTAAACCTGTAGATACTCATGTCAAAATCTCTTTCACATTTTAAGATCCTGATGAGAAACATCATTAGTAATGAAGAAGTAGAACAGACTTTGTTTCAGTACTCGTTTGGGTTGTTGAGTGTTACAGCCACCTTCACTGCAGTAATTTTTGGCTATAACTGTGATGAAGAAATGGGAATAAAGTAAGGTGACATAGTTTCCTCAAATTTCTCAGGGATTAGGATTATTCTTTGTTTGCAAGTGAGTGTCTACATCTTGGAGACTGAGCTTTGTTCTGCTGTATTTTTCTGTTTATTGTTGATTTACAAAAATACTTTGTGATGCAAATTACAAAAGTCTGGTTACACTTCTCCTTGGAGTTAAAATGCTATCTCCTAATATGCACTAGTTTATCAGGTTACCTTTTTCTGCTTTTTTGGATATGAGGGAAATTTTGGCAGAGAAAGAAGTATAAAGACTGATCTGCAATGCTGCGGTTTCTCTTACGAGCTCATTAATGTCCCGTTAATGAGCAGGTCTTACATTAGAAGGTAGGATTTGGTTATTTTTAAGTTACTGAATATTAAGTTACTTGTTTCTTCTTATTATTAATTTAGTAAGCCCTGTGCCTTTCAGAATGAATGAGCATTGTTAGCCTGTCTTTGTCAACTAGACAACATAGAAGTTGTGCATAGTCCTTGAAGCAAGTAAATTTCTCTCTCAAATTGAGGAGGAAATAGATACCACGAGCATGTGTCCCTACCTATTGGATCACGGTTACTGTAGCTGACAAGCATTTACAAGCCAGCAGTTGTTTTTGTGGGGGTCTATTGAGAATCTGGAAGATGGAGAGGAGGCTGTTGAATGGCTTTTGAGGTGAGTGGCTGTGGTCTCGCCTGATACAATGGGAGTAGCTCCTCCTCTCTGTGAGGATCTGGTACCTCCTTGCTGCCTGTAACTGGGTTTTGAGAGGAAAGATAGTCCTTCACTCTCGTGTCAGGCACATTAACAGTTGCAATAACTGGCACATGAGCTTTGATTTTAGACATTTTTTAAAGCAAAAAACCCCTTTGATAATATTGTCTTATGTTAAGAAATAGCAAGAGAATACACTCGTATTGCTTTTGATTTTTTGAATTGGGCACTGCAATCAGTATTGGTCTAATACTACCTCTTAAACGATGTCCCAATTAATAAGTATCTTTCTTTTCATGATGTGTTACTCAGTATTGCAGTGTTTGCTTTGCAGACAAGTACCTGTATACCTCTCTAAAATTCTGCTTATTGAATTCATTTCTTGAAATATTTCATGCTGTCGCTTCCTACATAATTGCATTAATATCTTTAAGTTCTCACAGTTGAAACTAATTTTATTTCACCTACCATTTATTTCTCTGATGCACGATGTTTGAGATATCTGGAGGGTCTGGAAAAAATAGTCATCTTGAAATTGTTCTTTGTGAATGGTCTGCAACATCTCCTCCTCTGAGGGAATATGTTGTGTAACATTGTTCTGTTTTCTATAAATAGGAGCTACATGGAAACATCAGGCAGTCAAACATTTGTTATAAATGGAAAAATAATGTTTGATGGATGGATGATTCTTTTACATGATTGGAAATGTAGGCTCCTCTGGCTTTGGCACCCTTTTTTAAAGTTTCCTTTTTCTAAGTGACTTCTGCGTTTCACAATTGACAGACACATTTTTCATTAATGATTATTTTGGAAATCTGATGCATTTTAAAAAAAATAGTTTTCCTTTTAATTTTATGGTTTACAGCTCATTCTTTTGTATTAAGTATATGGAAATATGTTTTCATTTAACTGCTTGTTTTTCCCAAGAAACATATATCTTACCTTCTAAAGTTTTGGCATAGTATTTTATTTTCACAGCTAGAGTTTCTTCTAATGACTGATGGGATGACTAGTGTTCAGATGTTGATAGTCACTAGTCTTACAGTGGATGGAACCATGTATCCATGTCTTGAAACCAGGAATAGATGCATGTTCATATTTAAATTGGAGAGGAAAGTTTGTACATTATATATGTTTAACTGAAGAACTGTCAGATGAGACGTTGGGTATGGGTATCTTCTTATCCTTTATTACCAATGCTTGAGCTTAATTATTAGTAATTTAGAGAGGAGTTAAATAGAACATAAATCCAAAGAATGTTTGGAATTTACTGTGCTCTGGTATTAGCTTCTAAAGCCTGAAGAGATGTTTAGAAGATAAATATTTGAAAGAGACTTCAGTGCATGTGCTGGCGTTTGTACTTCATTGGGTTTAGTCAGATTCATTGTATGTTGAGTCTTCCTCTTGTTCTCATGCATTGGCACAGTAGTGCATTCCTGAAGCGAAAATATGTTTAAATCCAAATGGCTTTTATTAAAGAGAAAAAAAAGAAAATAAAATCTTACACCTAATACATTGAAAACCTGCACAATGTTGCCGATCTAAAACATGTGATGGTACTTCCAGCTTGTGTTTTATTTCAGACGCTCATTAAATGCATACCTGTTTTTTATTTAATAAAATCTTTATGTCCCAGGATATTCAGATTAATGAAGTGTGCATGCATGTGCATGTGTGTTCAGTTTCCCATAGGATTTTCAAAAATTATTATTAGTAGCATTATTTAAAAATAACTTTATGGAGGGTAAATGTTTGTCTTTGGCTCCCTCTATCTGCCTGTCTCTACTTGTCTTTGTGAACTAATGCTTTTTCATAACTTGATCCATCATTTAGATTAGAGTCAGCAGATAAGATGTCTACAAGTATTTCATATAGGCATTTGGTAAAATGAATAAATAAGTAGAAATACGGTGAAGAGACATGGAGGACTAGTAAGAAATTTAGTTTTCAAGCTTAAAAGCAAGGTTAATGTCTTTGTGCACAGACAGTATTTTATTGAAGTACATTTCCATTCCATTCAGAGTCTAATTTTTTGTACTAGGTTTTCATAAAGACACAGCTATATGATCAAAGAACAGTAAATAGAAACATGGGTTTAGCTGCCTGTCTTGCAGTAGTGTGTGGTGTCTGATAGCCTTTTGTTTCTGGTTTCTAGTTATGTTAATACCCTATTGGCATAGAAGGTAACTAGATTGTTCTATTAGTGATTTTTGACAAACAGAAATTATTTGATATACTAAAGCTATTTCTGGCAGAAGATAGAAAGTTTTGACAAACATGCATGGCACAGCAAGTGTCCAATTCTAAAGAGCAAAATAAATGCAAACCACCATTATGGGGAACACAAACAGCCTGAAAGCAAGTTATCAGTAAGCAAATAATTGTTGAACTGTTATGAATGGAATAGGATGTTGAAATAGGGCATGATTGGCTGATGTTACATATGTCCTTGATTACCTTCCTTGTGCTTTTATCTTAATAAGTGACATTCTTTGTATTCCCTTGGATGGCTAGACAGTCTGACACTGAAGAAGAATAAATATTGCATGTGGTACACATTAAGCTGTCATCTAGGACAGCATTTATAAAAAGTAACTAGAAAAATTCATAAGAAATTCTGCAGTGCTACAGTTTCCTGGCTCCAGTCATAATTGTCAAAGTTCTTGACACATTCAGGTCTTCTGAAGTGATTTGGGTTTACAGCTTCTTGGTGTATGAATAATTATTAAGGATTCATTTTTTCTGATAATGCAGACTGTTAATGTTCTCACAATGATGCATTTTCATTGAAGACCATGGAGTGATTTAAAAAAAAAATACCAGTGTTGTGTATATAGCTAGTTCTCTTGCAGCATCAGAACTAAAAGATGTATATGAATAAAATAAAACAAAGTGATAAAATTAAGGCGCTCTTTTTCAAATGCTGTCTTTGAATCTTGGTAGAAAATCCGTTATGATCTCATGTATTGTTACAATCATTCTAATTTGGAAATGGACCTTTTAATGTACAATATAAGCCTTCTGTTTTTCTTCATTGACTTGAAATTAAGACTCAAAACAACATAGCAGGATATTGTCATCTCTGCAAGGGCAATGGAGAAAACCCCTTTTGAACTATCTAAGCTGATGAGTTAGTGTTTGAATGGTAATTATTTTAATCTTTAACTTCAAGAAGAGGGAAGTGTAGGAATTACATTCTTCATACTCTTAAATCCCTGAATTTCTTGTGATGGCTTGTACATTGACCAAGAAGTATTCAATGGCTCGTTTGTATTTCCATGTATTTATCTGTTGCTAACATAATAGCATGATACTCTCTGCAGTTTGACACAAAACTTCATGAAAAACATTTTAAAGGCTTCTCACAGTTCTGTCACTGGCCATGTCATTGGAACTGTATACTGTATTCATGGTATAACCTGGGTTTGCTTCATATGAAAATGCAGCCTTCTTTCATTATTGTTTAGTTCATGTGCTTGGGGTTTTTTTATTTAGTTTTTGTTTGGTTGGTTGATTGGTTGGTTTTTTTTTTACTGGGTTAAGAATATCCCATAAGGAAAAAGGAAAAAAGCCTGTTACCACCTCATCAAGTTACTTGAGGATTAACATAATTTTATAGGTGACATTGTGCTTATTCTCATTCCTCTTCCAAGTAGCCTATCACTTACAAGATGTCATTGTGAGTAGCTTGGAATGGGAAAATAGACCCATTGACTCTTTCATAAAATTTGCATTTATTGTTAAACGAAAATCTTAAAAGAGTTCTTAGAAAAGTGTTGGGAAAAAAATCTGTATTCATGTGAAGGGATAAAGCTGAAACACCTGTTTATGTTGAAAAAAGTTTTCTGCAAGTATAACACTACTCAAATGTTACAGGTAACTGTTAACTCTGTGGACCACTACAGAGCACAAAATATTTGCCCAACTGGTAAATTGAACTGTAAGCCCCACTGTGGGAAATTGCTTTGCTGTGCTCCAAACAGCAGTTATCCTAGTAATTGTACCTGAATTCTTTTGTGGCTAATACACAGCTGATGTCCTTCTTACCATGACAGAATTAGTTTATTGCAATATTTTAATTGTAAAAATTTCAGGTAAGGTATGTTCATGTAGTTTAAGATGGGCTGAGTATGATTTTTAATTGGTGCTCTGAGAGCACTGGGATTTGAGTTGAGAATGTGCATAACCCCGCATTTCACATTCTAAACTGGCACTCGCAACAAGGAGCTTATCAGAGCAAATTGTCTAGTCCATCCCCTTCCTCACTCAAAACCTAATGACCCTTTATCATCATGGTTTAGATTGCTGGACACAGATGTGAGAAAATACAAGTGATCTACAGGTAACTACAGTAGCTGCACTGATGTTCTCAGAGAACTGACTGCTGGGAAGATAAAAAGCTTCCCACAGAGCCTGTGACTTTCCAGCAGCAAAGCACATCATGAGCTCATACATGAAGTTTTATTTGCTGAAGATTCACAATAAGATGCATTAGGACATTCAGCAGGGTCCCTTCTTAGATGAGCACAAGAATTCAGGGGGTTGTTAGTTGATGCACTAGTGCATGGCTTCACACTAAAACTAGAAAGCGCAACAATACCGATAATGTTTCTTTTTGAGAACACCACAAACTACAGTTGTAATGTATCAATGTTAACATAGTTCGTTCCTTGATAGTAAGTCATCTAATGTCATTGGACTTTTTTTCATGTTATGGAAAGTATTCAGGTGTGAAGCAAATGTTTGTTAGGAAAAAAAGCAGCTGGCAGTTAGCAGTACATGCTAGATATGAAGAAGTAAAGTAGAAGTAAAGTCTTATGTGAAAAGACTTGCATATAATTAATTACCATCTTTTTTACTCAGCATTTTTTGTTGTAATCATGAAGTAAATCTAACAATTTCTGTGTTCAGACACTTTGCCAAGGAATGGAAAGGAAATAAAATATTCTTTTTCACATACCCTAAGGTTAATAAGGTAATGATCTTATTTACTATAGTTTTTAGTGATTCAGTAGGGTTGAAATGTATCTATTAAACCATATGGGAATGATCAATGTGAATCAGTCTGGCCTCTCTTTCTTTTTCTTCTAAAGTAACTTGCTTATATTTAAGTTACTTATGTAGAAAAATCTAATATGAATGCTGAAATGCTTTTTTTTCCCCACTCTTTTTTTAATAATCTCTAAGTTTGGGGGTTATGAGGAAAGAGATAACATGGCATGAAAGGTACAGGTCATCCAGAAATGATGATTCACAGGGGATGGTATTAATTATTAAGCAGGCAGTAAACATTGCAGTGGTCATCTTTACAGAAAATGGTAATCCCTCAAAAAGCCTAAAATGCAAGCCTAAGAAAACCTGTGAACAGCCTCCTCCCACTCAGAAAAAACAAAATATAAATCCCACAAACAACATATCCCTTCCTCTGGCACTATGAACAAGACAAACTTACGTCTGTTTTTTAGCTGAAGTCCTTCTGCCCTGTTCAATCACCCTCAGAGCTTCTGTGATCTTAGGGAGTTGCTCCCTTGACAGTTGCTGCTGTCGGTGCCAAACCTTTGGGCAAGAGGGCTGGCTGTAAGGCTATACCTCTTGAGCTGAGCTCGTGACCAGAACAGCAGTCTGCTTAATTTTCTGTCCTATTCTTGATCCCTCATGAGAGTGAACTACAAGACACTCTGAAAACTATATAATCTTTGCTCTTCGTTGCTGCTACGTTCCTCTGTTCTACTTCTTTATGCCCATTTTCCAGCTTACGCCAACCTAAAATGGTAATAAGTGTTCTCCTTATTGCAGAGCCTAACAGACATGCTCTAAGAAATTTTCTGTGATTACACGTACCTTTTGGTTTAAGTGAAGACATGCAGAAATGTTTTCTCTTTTTCGCTAGCAAATAGGACCTAGAGGAAATGAAATATATATATTCCCTTGTTCTGTTTTGTCTTTTGATTGAGGAAGACAAAAGAAGTAAAGGGCTATACGTTCTGAAAGAATGATTTCCCCCCCCTTTTTAAAATTTTAAATTAATTATGATTAAATCCATGTACAAACTGCAGAAAACATTTGATATATCCTTTTATGATACGTGCTGTGTTTCATATCCAGTAGTGGCTTTAATTCTCAACTACAGTAGACATACAGAAAAACAGAAAAAAATGTTGGCTGTTACAAAGTTTTGTTTGAGCTTTTTAAACTGAGTGATTAGCAGAAATAATGACCCTGTCAGCCTTAATCACATTAAAATGTGGTTAACATCATTTAATTTTTTCCACTTAATATGCGAAAATTTCCAGTAGATTTGCAGTGAAGGCCATTGAAATTCCATTAGAACAAGAATAAAAATTTCAGGCATCATTTATTCAGAGAGGGAATAAAGGTCTTGTCTGAAAACTGCTGAATCTTCCTATTAGAGAAACTATGAATCATTGCATTGAGCAGTACCTTTAGCTTCTATAGTACTGAATCTGGGTTGCTTCTGAATGAACGGAATGCATTTTTAGCGTGGTGCTTTTCTGAAAATTGCAACATACAAGTTTTTTTTTCAAATTCAGTAAGAGCTTTCTCTGTAAAGGATTATTATGTAATCTCTTTTAACTGCAGTAGAGCTGGGGAAATGCTTCTGGTTTAGGCATCTCATCACTGTGAAGTTCCATGCTTTGCGTTATTTTTATTAAAGCATAAAAAAAGATGTCCTCTTTCTGATTGATTTATAATGCTTGGTTAGGCTTCTTTGTGGTAAAAAGCAAAATTGAGGACGTGCACAGCTACGACTAGAATACAGTCATATGAAGTCTTTTGCACTCTTGGCATTTCTTGTTGCAGGCTCCACAGGTTTGTACCAGAAGTGCAGATACAGTAACTGTGAATGTGCTGGAGAAACTCTCAACTGCATCTTTTTCTGAGAGAAATTTTTGTTTCAAGGAAAGATACAGTATTGGTTAGTGTTACCATGTTTCAGATTGCTGTATTTAGATTCCCACTTTTTTTTGTCCTTTTCCTGTGTGAAGAGAAGATTTTATCTCATAAGTGGAAGCACTGGAAGTACAACTATATGCTCGGTGCTTTTCTAGACTCTACTGAAGGACTTGTATCTAATATTTCTTTATAATATATATTACTGTATATATCTGGTATGATTCATCTTTATTGTGTCTCTGGTACTTAAACTGTACAGTGGATTGTTTGTTTTTGTTTATTAAATTGATATTTTATACCTGAGCCTTGTTTATTTTAGCGTATACATAACTACTTTGCCCTCTTTTTAGTGGGAAAAATCAATATGCATTGAATTTGTGCAGAACAAATTTCAAAATGTCAGTATTTGTATTATTTATTTTTAAACAAAATGAGAAGGTACAGTGGTAGATATTTAACATCATGCGAAATACTGTGAGATACACAGTGGTTAAGGAATTTTTCTTTGAAATAGCTGTTGCTAAATTTAAGAATTGAGCAGACCTAATAGGAATTTGGAAGTTCCTCAGATGTACTCTGTGTGTTGAAGCATGAAGGAAACTGAGCAGGAAGTGGCTCTATGACTAGGATCAGAAGTGGTAGCCCTGCAAATGAGAAAAAAGGAAGTAGGAGTGTGGGAGTGACCAAAGCAAGGGTAGGAGGGAGGTGTGAATTCAGTGAAGAAGTGTCAGTTCTGTGGGTTTCATTTGGAAGCATCTTGCTAAAGAGCCATTGGACCAGGATGGAAAGCTTTGAAGACTGGAGAGTAACACTGGGAGAGGAAAGCATAGTGAGAAACAGAATGTGAAGAGTTTTGGATGGGAGAGTGGCCATATTTTAAGGAAAAGGGTTGGAAGAGACTGTACTCACTAGATTTTTCTCCTTGGAAAGCATGGCATGAAATTCAGAGGTACTATGTCTTTTTGTTTCTTGTGCTCTTAGCAAGTACCTGTGATACCTTGCAGCAGAACAGCTTCTGGTCTTTTGAGGGGCAAATGCTCACTGTAGCTCCATTAGCTCAAAAATAGGTTTGTGTAATGGATATATAATGAGTACAGTCAGTTTGGAATTCAGCATGTTTATTGGTTGCTTTTTTATAAATTGGAAATTACGTGCTGCTGTATTAAGTGTCTTAATGCTGTAATGGGACACATCAAAGTCAGAAAATGTCACAATGAAGGTTGTCAGTGCATTTCAGAATCAGTGTCCTGCCCTGTCCTGTTGTCTGCTTAGGCGTGTACTTTTCCTTTACAGCCAACCTTGCTCCATGAAAAGGACAAGCTTGCTCTTGAAGATGCAGTTGGGTTGGTAGGAGCAAGACTCATGAGGATGGGATTCCCTTTTTCTGGACCAAAACTCGATACTGATGTGGGACTGTAGAAGGAAGGCCTTATGTTAAAGGCATTTTAACACGCCTGGAGATTTGGTGATGAGGGACTGGATTTTACTTTTGTCTCTTTTAGGTCTCTGTGATACCAAGTAGGAAAATTTCATTTAAAATTTTTGCACATTTTAAAATTACACTGCTCTTAATTTTCTTTGTTTGACCAGTTAGTGTGGTGAAGTCTAGTGCTATTATTAGTGCTATTTTAAAAATTGTACCTTGTCCAAGTTATGAGATGACCTACTGCCAAGCTATGATACAAGTACTGCAGCCACCTCTTCTGCTTTACCTGTGCTGTCCTTGTGAGTGGTATTGGTAACTATGTATGGTATAATGGGCTACTTCTGACTTTATTTACATTTTATTTTGGAAGAGCGGATCTCATGAAGTCTGGTTGTCCAGGAGTTTTGAGTCTTGTTTCCTTAGGACAGTGATCCCGAATTTATACTCCTTCTTTAAAAAGCAGTGACATCAGGCATTGAACACAGGTAGCATCATACTCTGTACACTGAACACATCAGTCTGACAGTCCTGCTGCTGCTGGTCATCTGGCCAGCACTAGCCAAGTCAAGTATGTGGGGGTGGAGTTCTGTCTGCCTTCTTCCCAGTGAAGGCATTGGTTCTTACGAAAGGTGTAGGAACTTGATTTGTATGAAATTGAGACCTCTTTGTCCTCCTGTGCCTTTCTGCATAGTGTTTAAGTACTTCTGAATTCACAAAGTGTAGTGCTTCCTTGTAACTATATGGTAATCCCTAAATTACTGTAATCCCTTCTCTGCATTCAGTACAGAACCAGTTATTGTTGGTACCTACACAGTATAATGATTTCCATAAATTAATTAAGGTGGTGGTTTGTTTTTGGTTTTTTTTAACAGTAGTTGATTGTTCTGCACTTAGTATTGGGAAGCAGTTCACAGAACCTTGCTGCTGCCTTGGGTTGAAAATGTTCTGCTAATTTACAGCCTATGTTTTTCCGTGGCTGACTTATTTCATTGATGGTTCAGGCAGCTTTGTCCTGTAGACTAAATAGTATCTTATCTAATTGGTGTTTACCTCCTGTAGTTAATTAAAGCAGGCATTATCAATTTTCTGTCATTTACATGAGGTTCCCATCTCTCTGATAATCTTAGACCTCTTCTGAATTTAGCTGACCACAGCTGCACGTAGTGCTCCATATGCTTTCAGGAATACCTTGTATGCAGATGTAATGCATCCTGTTAAACAAAGGGAAGCATTTCCAGTGGGATCTGTAGAGGATATTTGCCTTTTCCCTGTTGCATTGTCCTGGTGCCTTAGAGTTGCTTTGAAGAACACTAACCCAGTGTTATCTCCCTTCTATGTCACTTTCAATTGACAATGATGATGACTTTCCTTGAAGAAAATGTCTCTTGCTCCTGTATTGAACATACTATTTGCATGCAACTTATGTTTGTGTCAAGGTCATTAATGTATTTAACAAGATCAGTCCTGAGTTTGCTCCTGGTGAAGTTTGATTTAGTACCCTAAAAGACCAAGTTGTTCTCCTGTTATCATATCCAGTGCATTGCTCAGTCCCCAGTCTCTACAAATCCACTTTCCCTTCTTCTCCAGCTGAATGAGTAGTTTCACACACAGCACACTATCAAATACTTTATAGATGTATTTCTCCTGCACAGAAAATCATATGTCATATCAATGAGAGAATAAATTTATCAGGACATGCTTTATTTTTTCCTTTAAACCAAATTACTTGTGTTTACCCAAGGTTATTTTCTGTCATCATTTCTTCTTTGATGGTGTCTAAAGACTAAAATTGCATTGTGTATGTTGATTAAGTGACTCTTTGGTGGAGAAATGTATAGACTGTCATGTCCCAGAATAACTGCCCAGTATGATTTTTGAGTATTTTTCTTTTGGCTAGGCCTACTTTTAAACATCCGTTACTTACTAGGGCAGGTCTTTTCCAAACTTAAATTCTATGCTGCTTCTAAAACAGAAGAAAACATCTGAGCATTAGAATAGGAACAGTGCTTTTCATTGAAAATGTCACTGAAATGTTCATAGTTACTGAAACATTTCTCAAAATGTATGTGCCAGAAGAGTGTGGGTGGTTGCCTTAAGCAAATAAAGAGCATTTCTGATGATAAGAAAGCATCTGGACGCAAGTTGAATAATTCACAATGTCCGTAGTGCTTTGGATGTATGTATTATTTTAGTCATCATTCACTTAATTGGATGAAGTGTTTTCAACTGCTGTTTTGGATAGCAGGGATGGATATACAGAAAGTAGAAATCATTTTGTAGAGGCTGTTAGAAGTCTAGATTTTTTTTTTTTTTCTTGGGAGATGATTAATGTTTTACATTTTTAATGACCACGCATTTTATGTCATAGTTTTTCTTTTCAGTGTAACTGTAGATCAGATCACATTCCTTATAGAATATCCCATGCATGTTTGAACTACTTTGAAAAAGTGAAATGATGTGATGTTTAGCTACAGAGAAACGTCAAAAACAATGCATTTATATGATATGAAAGATTTGCAAGCGCAAGCTAGCAATTGATAGTAATATTATAATTAGCTCTTTATAACAGCCTGTTTTTTATTCATGAACATTTTCATTTATGTTGACAACTATCATGTTTGCCACCACACATGGAGCCTTTTCTTTACTTGGAAGAGACTGAACATGAAATTAGTATGTTATTGGGCTTATGTTCTGACTTTCTATTGAAAAATGATTTCTGGGCCAAGTCACAAAAATAAAAGTAACTTGGTTTTTTGATTTGGCTTTTTGATCCTCTTGTTAGTGCTAGTGTTTGTAAGGGTAAAACATACCACAGAGCACTGTAACTTCAAGGTGGAGTTCTTTTCAGTCAAATTATTTTTTTATTGTTGAAATTGCTGAGGGTGTTGAATGCTTCCTAATCCCATAACTGATACAAAAAATGAAGATAGGTAAGCTAACAGTTTTATAATAAATCAAATTTTAGTTTTGTACTTGCAAATAAAAATGTTTTGTGCACACCCACCCACAGAATAAGATTATTTACTTCTGACAGAAATTTACTTTGTCATTCCATTTTCAGCCTTAAAAATCTGTGTCTAACAGATCCTTTAGTCTGTCAGATAAATGAAGCATGACACTGATCCAGATACTTATTCTGGCTTCTGAAAAAAATCAAAGTTGCTGCTCCCCTAGGACAAGTATGTTTTAGTACATGATTCAGACATTGTTCATTTTTTTTCATTTCACCATAGTTTAGACAGGTAAACAGACTGTGTCTGTGGAATTGAACATTTTTGTGACAGCTTTTCAAATTAGTGAAGTACATTTCATACAAGGCATCTCTGCATGCTGTGAAAATCCTGAACTCGTTTAGTGTTTTACTTGGACATGGACATGTTCATATGACAGTACAGTATATGCTGTTGTATTTATTAGACATTGTTTTGGGGAAGTTTATCAGCAGGAGGCAAGATGGAGGCACATCACATTATTTTATGTGAGTGTCTTAGGTACATAAGGTGAGGGTTAGTTTCTAAAGCAGCCTATGAAAAGAGGAGAGGGGAGATGCTTTAAGATGAAAATGAGAAAGGGAACCCTAATTTAAGTCGTCTGAATTGCTCTCAGAAGAGCCTCCTACTTCATTAACTATATAAGGAGCAGAGCAAGATTAGGTATCTAAATCAGGGGTCTGAAATAAAGCCTTGCATTGTTTGAGTTGCTCTAGGTTTAATATTAACCATTCAACTAAACACTTTTGTTGTTATACTGAGAGCTTAGGGGATGTTCTTTCTCTGGATAAATGCCAAAGTTAATTTCTCTTTTATTGAGTAGCCTATGGAATAGGCTAATAGCCTAATAGCAAGTTTGATCTTTTTTTTCATCAAAAAACCCCACAACTTAGCCCAGTGTCGCCAGCTTCTGTGATGCTTTTTACTCATCTCATTAAAATTGTTTCTTAAAACATAGAATTGTAGTATTGTGTGATCACAAAATGTTTGTAAGTAGTTGCTAATGGCCCAAGGCAGCAGGGGGAGTAAGCAGGGTTTATTACTTTAAATCAAATATTCTTATTGTAGTAACATTTGACTCTTGCAATTTTAATACTTAGGTAATTTTTAATAACTGATAGAGGAAGAGAACATTCATGTGAATTCTTTGGTCTGGAGAGGCTCTGCAATTAACATCACACAGGCTAATTCTGGAGAAGTGAGGAAGGCATTTCCCTCTATCTTTCGTGAGAAGGAGAGGATATTTCAGTAAGAGAACTAGGGGGAAATATGCCGACCCAGTTTATTTAGATTTCATTAAATTGTTGTGTGACTTCAGTGAAAGCCAAAACTAACAATGTCACAGTCTGCATTTGTATTACTCATTGCAGGATTTTTAATTAACAATAGAGAAATGCATTACCAATTAGTCTTTATAGTGTCTTATTTCAAGTATTGTTAGTATATATTTATTTCCTTACATGGGATTTTTATGTAGATCTTATTTTTTGTCTGGGAGTATGGCTTGGTATTTGCTTGCATGCACATAGTATATAAAAGAATGAATAAAATAATTTTTAAAATAATAAATAATGAAATAACTTATAAAATGAATTTAAAATTATGTTGTCCATCGTGTATTTCATGTAAACTTTCTCTTGTTAAGGCATCACCTCTTTGGGGTTTTTGTGTCAATACGCTACTTATGAATGGCTTGCAACTTTTTTATGAGTTTATATATTTGAGACTTTACTATAGTTGCATTGATATAAGTTGTCTTATGTTGTCCAGGACTCTTAAGAATACAGTTTTCCGTGTGACATAAAGAAGTCCTGTCAAGAGACAAAACTTAAAATTATCATGCCATAGCGTAAGCCTGACTGTGGAATAGGAACTCTTTCTACTAATCCGTAGTAGTATCTCAGTCATCATCATTTTGCACGTAAGTCTTGTGACAGATCTGTTCCTTCTGCTATAGTTTATGAGTAATTGTTGAATTATTTTGTTATAGTTTTCAAGATAACCTTTCTAAACTATGCATTTTATAAATGCTAGCAGAAGGAATGACAAGATGTAACTTTAAAAGCATCTTTCTGGTCCAAAGTATATGTGCTCAAGTGGGGCTTGTTGTGCCTATAACTAGGAAATGTAATATGCACAGTTTGTTGCAGTCTCTGTTGTTATGTGGGTTCATCAGTAGTTTGGTCTTGACTGTTCTTGATCCTTGCTGACAGCAACAGCCATCTCTTTTTTGTCTTTTTAATTAAGACAGAATTAGTTTTCACAATTGGCAGACCAAGGAGAGCTAGATTGTAAGCCTTTCACATGCCAGCAGGTGCTACAGTGGCAGTGTAGTACCATTCTCCTGATTGATTGTGTCATAATTGATTCTGGTTGTGATACCAATTTATGATTGGTTTTGATTGCTTTAGTGGGGACCATAATTTGGGTAGAGATATTACTGCCATCTTGGAAATTAGATCAGAAATGAAGGTTTTTGAAAGGATTTTAAGATATTTGTTCTTCATGAATGATACTTCTTACAAATGTTTAAAATAGGGTTACCTTGACTGACCTTTTGTTAGATTATATAAGCTGAATAATGTACTGAAAAATCTTTTCTTACTGGGAGCTCTGTATATATCAGCAGAAGAAGTCATCCTGGATTATTTTACTTTTGTCTCTGTCTTTCCATCATCTTGATATTTTTTAATTCAAAGTGGTTGTAGGCCATGAACTTGATTTTTCTGTCATGCATGCTTTATATCTTCTAGATACAGAAATATTTTGTCCATTAACTACTGTCTGTACTTGATTCACAGGTCATGTTCTGTGGTATTATTTCTTTCACCGTTACCACATCTTGCAAACCAAAAAGTTTCATGTCAGTTAAGCCAAGTCTTTATATGAAATATGTTCAAAAAGTGGTTGGTCATACGTATAGAGTTGTAAGTATTGTGTCCTGATGTGTTTTTAGCATACCATTAAACAGCTACTGTCTCTGGGTAGTTCTCTAGACCAGGTAAGCTGAGAACCCTCTGCTACTACCATATTATGTTAGTTTGTTAACAGAACTATGTCTTGAGGGCACAAAGTGCTTTGATAGGGATTTTCGGAATATTGCCTTGTTTTTTTAATTCCCCTGTCAACCAGTGTTTTCTGCCTAGAAGAATCAATTTATAAGTGATCTCATATGGGATAATTTCTACTCAGGAGTCCTGCTATTTATATGAATTCTTCAATAATAAATAACAAAATTGCTGATTGAACTTGGCTCCATGGCATTGGTGTTTTTTTGGGTGGTAGGCTAACTTAAGACGCCCTTGTAGGGTGTCCTTGGTAGTCTTCACCTGTTCCTGCAGCACCCTTCTGTTATATTGGCACAGCCAGTTCTACAAATATGTGGGGAAGTGAACTGGTCCATTTTAAAAGACAACGGCTGGAGAGGGGGGCTATGAAAGAACTAAATTCTCCCTCTGAAAGCTGCTTGTTTACTGGATTATTTTTGGTGGTGAACAGCTTGAATATGCCTACAGCGAGTGCTGGTAGGGGCCCTGCTCCACATGCAGCTGATAGCAGAAAGGCAAGTGTAACATCTGGACGGGTAGGGAATGGGCTGAGAAGCTCATGTCCAGGTTCTGAAAACGTTTCTTTAAAATCTGGGATGCAACATGAATAAAATAGTAGGTGCAATACTAGTCACCCTGTCTAACAAATGATTTTTGTCCTTGGTAGTCTTCACCTGTTCCTGCAGCACCCTTCTGTTATATTGGCACAGCCAGTTCTACAAATATGTGGGGAAGTGAACTGGTCCATTTTAAAAGACAACGGCTGGAGAGGGGGGAGATGAAAGAACTAAATTCTCCCTCTGAAAGCTGCTTGTTTACTGGATTATTTTTGGTGGTGAACAGCTTGAATATGCCTACAGCGAGTGCTGGTAGGGGCCCTGCTCCACATGCAGCTGATAGCAGAAAGGCAAGTGTAACATCTGGACGGGTAGGGAATGGGCTGAGAAGCTCATGTCCAGGTTCTGAAAACGTTTCTTTAAAATCTGGGATGCAACATGAATAAAATAGTAGGTGCAATACTAGTCACCCTGTCTAACAAATGATTTTGCAGAATTATTGGGGATTTAAAATAATGGCCATGATAGAGATCAAGGCTCTGGGAGAACTTGCTTTGACACACATGAGGCAGAGAACCTGGGATTACTTACATTTCAAAGGAGAATGTTAAGGAGTTATAAACCCATCTATAATAAATGTCAAATGACAGTGTTGATCAGGAACCTCTATGATTCTTTTTTGATACAGTGTAAATTGAAATTACAATGAAGTTAAAAAATGTGAAATCTGGATGTGGTAGAATGAAATATTTATATACCCATTCTGTCATAAGATTCCTTAGATCGCTGGATGTGTGGCAAGTCCCCAAAAGGCAAAGAATTTTAAGGACTGTTCCTCTTCCTGTTTCAAGGCTCAAGTCAATCTGTGTTAGGAGGTGGGAGTGGTATCTAACGTGTGAGATGGGTTCTCTACGAGGGCCTCTTGTAAGGTTCAGCTGGATGCAGTGACTAAACACTGGAGGTGGTACAGACATCGGACTGTGGGAAGTATTGAGGAGCTTAAAGCATTCAGGATGTGCAGGACAAATGGCAGTGCTGAGTTCCTGAAGCTCTTGTCCTGAGGGGCTCAGAGGAGGCTCTTGGCCGGAGAGCAGCCCAGTGTGTGGAGGCAGTGCTTTTGTTCTGAACCAGTTATAGAAAGCGTTTGCAGGTGAGGGCTGGGAAAAGGCCTTTAGAAATCGAAGGATTGCTGTTTCATCTGGCCAGCTGGGAACGGGGAATAAAAAAATAAACTCATAAGCATCACTGATGATTTAAGATGTGATTGCCAAGGTCTGTAATAGGTACTCCCAAACCTTCTGTAGATTTGTCATCTTCATAAAAAACTTACCATGGTGAGGAAGAAGGTGCCTTTTTACTCTGTAATGTTTTCCTGTTTTGTCATCCTTTCTCCTTATGTAATGCAAGAAGAAAGGGATGCTCAGAGAAAGGCAGGTAGCAATAAAGAGTTAGAGCACAGTGCTTCAATACAGCAGAGTGAGAACCACCTGTGCTTTCCACTTCCCCTTCTTTACTTTTGTCACAGACCATTTCTGTGATACAGTCATTATATACACTCGTTCTGTTATTTTTACCATTCCATCCTTTGTTAATTATAGAAATTTGAAACGAAAGCTTACTGAAGCTGTGACTCTTTCTGATCTCTATAAGCATACGTATACATATTATCCTCATCTGTGTGTAGCACTGAGAACAGTGGGACCTGATCTCCATGGAGTCTGTGCACGCTACCAGAACGGAAGGGAAGGACATCACCTAGGCACTGTGCCATGCAGTGCTGGTGCTTAGGTAGATTAGATCTTCTCCCATCCTACGAAATCAACTAAACCTAGTGGTCCTCACAGTTTTGGGACTTGGCAAAAGAAACAATTGTTGCCTAACTCATCATCATTTTAGATAATTTGTGGATAATGGATGAGGTTTCAAAAGAAAAAAGAAATCCACAAAGAAGAGAGAAGAAACAAGGTATTTTTGAGTTGATGTATTTGCTTTCAATTTCAAGAAAAATGTTGGAACAATTCAATTTCTTAATCCCCTAAAAGCAACCCAGTTGTCTTCACAAATTCATGTTGATTGTTCATTACTTGTCTAGATTGTCAGATGAGTCTAATATTTTGTTTGTGGTAAATTTAATTGCATGTAGTAAAAAAATACACTGCATATTGGGATTTTTATTAAGCCTTTAAAGGCTTCAGTGCCTTACAACATTCTCAAAAACAAGATAGGAAATATTGGCTAGATGGAAACTACTGGAAGTTGAATGTGCAAGACTGGTTGGAAGATGATACACATAGCATGGTTATCAGTGGTACACTTTCCAAACAAAGGATATCTCATTATGAGATCTGCAGAAGCAGCTACTGGTTGAATACTGTTACATATTTCCATTAATGAGCTGGATGGTGAGCGCTCTTGTTAAATCTGTAGATACCTCTCAATCTAGGAGATGTCCATATATGTGTAGAAAAAAATTAGAATTTAGGAGCATCTCAAGAAATAGAAGGAATCATTAGGGAAAAATAGCCACAGTGCAACTCCTGAGAAGGATTTTATATGGGAATAATCAACTATGCAAACATAGTATTAAGAATAGCTAGTCAAACAGGGTCATGCAATAAGTTATAACCTGAGCATGAGATAATGTTGCAGTGCTGTCACAAAAAAGCAAATGCTAGACTGGGTTTAATAAAAAGGAAAATCACCTGAAAAATGAGTTAATCCTCTAGGTGTTTTTTATGTTTATAAGACGTTATTGAAAGCTCTGAGAAGTGCATCAGATACCGTGTGTTTTCAGAAACTTTTAGACCAATTGAAGAGAGTCCAAAAAAAAAGGTTCAAAGTTAGAGGGTAATGTGTGGAAAAGCTCAAAATAAAAACTGCCTAAAATTTTTAAGATATAAATAGGGAGCATTTATTCCGGGTCCACAGCCTATAGGCTCAGTTTAACTAAAAGAAAGGTAGCTTAGGCTACACCTATGGAAAACTTCTCAACAGTAGGGAGCAAACACTAAACAAATTGAGTTTAGGTTTTAAAAATCAGGCTTGCTCAGAACTGCCAACAAGAAGAGCCTGTTGGAATTTCTAAGTCCTCTTGTTCTCATTCCTATCTGTGGATTTTTTCAGTCTTTTGTGTATTTTGATCATTTAGTTTGATCTTATCTACATTTGTTTCTTTCCTTCTTGTGCTGCCTGGTGTTTTCTTTTTCCCTGCCATGCTCTTTTGTTTCTGCCATTTTCTCTTCATAGTTCAGGTGTAGAACAGAAAAACAATTGTTTCTCTTCTATGAGTTAGATGGCTTTTTGGTCTTGGTTGTACAAAAGCATACTTTGACAAATCACCTTTCTTCTCAGGGGTCAGTTTTTCAGATCATCTTGTCTTACAAGTGTCCACTGAGCTTAAGTTTTCTCTGCAGCTTCTCTCTTCCATCACTACTTCAGATTTCCATCTGAACTCTGTCCTTGTTCCCAGCTGGATCTCTCATGTGAAACTCTCTCAAATATTGATTTGTAGGTAATGTACATTCTGCAACTTTTATACCTTTTTATTTTGGTTGGCTGCAGGTTTTGGTTTCTTCTGCCGCAGTAAGCATCACCATTTTAAAGTGAAGGCTCTCCCTTCTGCACAGCTCCCCTTTCTGGTGCTCTTTGCTTATTGGCCTTCTCAGTGAGTGCCCTCATTTTTAAACCTTTCTCCAAGGTCTTCTGCATCCTGATTTAGGATTAGGAGTTAGCTCTGGTAGTTGTCCTGATCCATCTGCACTTGAAGTCACTGGCACCTGTGGTTTATTAGATAGGCTGATAATGCTGCTGATATTCCTTGAGTCCTTATCAAACAACAGTCACAGTGTTAGGTGGAAATGAGCATCTGAATTCCTCTTCAGTGTTTTCCTGATGAGAATTTTGAGTGCTGCCTTCAGTTGCAAGTTTATGAGATCTGGTTTTGCACTTGCCTTGGTTTTGTTCTTGTGTCAGGCTTTTACACAGTTGTAATATGCTTTTCTGCTTGCTGTCACAGAATGAATGGATGTCTTGCTGTCTCTTGGGTCTGTATTTTTTTCCAGAAAATATATTTTGTCTGGTTTTTGGCATCAATCAGATTTGAATTCAGGAACCATCTGTAGTTGCTGTTGGCACACTCTTCTGCATGCGGAAGGGAGGAACCAAGCCACCTCAGTCAGGAAAGTCTGTTGGATGTTGAAGAAATCCTGTGCTGTTACACTGTTTCACTTGGTTTTCAGTTTACTTTGTTAAGAAGGGTTTTCATCTTGAGCAGTTTCTTGTTTCTTAAAGTAGTTTCAGCGGTTAATCATGGTCATTGGTGCTGCCAGTTCTACTTTTTGATAGTTTTTTACTTTTCATTTTGTTACATGTTAGTGTGCAGTGGAGTTTTTTAAGTGTCAAAAGTCTTTAAGCATAAAATCCAATACTCTTCATTATTCATTTTCAAGTATAGCGTGAAGTAACGGAGAGATACTCCAGGATTTGCTTATCTTAACAAAGGCCCAAAATGAGTGTACTAATGCTGTCCTTTTACAGACATAAATAATTTTCTTTGGAAAAATTATGTGCTCAAATAAAACAGACTTTGACAATAATTGTTACTATTTGTTAAGACCATTTTGTTCTGTTTGGCACACTTGGTTATCCCTAACAGGAAAGCAAACGTCCACTATTATTTTATTGATTATTAATTAAGCATTCTGCTTTGGGGAAAATGTAATTTTGAAATATATCAATATTTATATTTGTTTACTTTTTTGTTGATTTTTCTTTATTTTGATCACATTTAGGGGAATTCCTTGGTGCTTTTTAGTAATTCCTGTGACATTGAAAGTCACAGAAGTAAAAGATTCGGGCAGAGAACCTGACTGTACAGAGTAGGATGCAGTACCTTATTCTTTTAGTGAGGCTGTAGCAGGTCTGATGTCAGTCACTTCAGAGACCTTTAGACCTCAGTGCTCATTTACTGCTAAAATGTACCAGCTCTGCTCCTGCATTATGAAGATCGTCTGTCAACACTTTGAGATTTTCTCCTTTGTTATTAAGCTTGTGATGCTCTACACTGTCAGGTTTTTTGCCAATTATAGTTAAGGTACAATGGTGTATTCACTGGATCAAAGTCTCACACTGGCGGTAGAGGAATGATTTGTAAGTCTTTATTCATCTGAATCGTACAATAGAATACCTGAGGAATGCAAATAATCCCTCTAAGGACTCAATAGAAAAGCTGTTAAAATGACAGTCTAAGACTATTATTATTCTGAATTGGTGTTTTAGCCAAAGTAATTATTTCTTATCTTGTTGTTCCACAATAGTTCTTAGTTTATTAGTTATGATGACCATATTTACCAAACAGAATTTGAATCCAATTTTTGACATTATTTTCGTGCTCATTTCACTTTTTCAAGCTTACACATTTCATTCCATCTTTCTTCACTTGTCACATTATTTAATTAGTCTAGAGACCAGCGTTAGATAATTCCTTTAAAAACCATCTATAAAGGATGTACACACATATGTTGAAGTACACTTACAACTTGTAGATTCATTTTGAGATGTATTTTCTGTAAAATGTTGGCATTTATAAGCTCTGAACTTCCATATCCAATTTGTTAGCCAAAATAAATTAGTTAACTACAAATGTCAGTCTTAGAAGTGCTGTTAAATGTCACATGTCACATTGAGAAACACACCTTAATTGTGATTTTCAGTTCAGATGTTTCTGAAGGCAGTAGTATTTCAGTATCAGTCCTGGATACCAGACTATGTTTTCACTGGATAACTGGAGGTAAAAAAAGATTAGTATAATGAGGATTGAAAAACACTGGCCGGGTATTTACATAAGTAAATGATAGAAGACCAGCATTATATAACAAACGTGTGAAAACTGTTGAGTGAACTTCTATATTCTTTGTCCCATCTAAAACCCTACTCAGTCGGCCATGCACTTAATCTCATAATAGCTCTGATCCCCTGCTATTTTCTTTGACAAATGTGTGTTGATGAACTTGTGGTTCAGTTCATTTTTTTCTGAAGTGACATTTGCATTGGTTATTTAAAGGCTTGCAGGCCACAGTTTCAAAGCACTTTAGTATAATAGCAGTTAAAACCTTAGTCTAAATCTTGCAGATTAGCAGGACTAAGAAAAAGAACTCAGCAAGCATAAAGCCCTGTGCTGTATGGTGGGTGCTTCAGGTCTGAAACATCGCTGGCACCCAAAGTAGTATGTTTTGTAATTTGATTATTCGTGTACAGGAAGTATTCCCGTGGCACTTGTGTTTGCTGAGCATAGAGCTGTCATTCTTACCATTCATACCTGTTCAGAAAGTGTCCTATTAACAGTAGTGAACTCCTTGCAGGTGATTTATAAATGTTCCCTTAAAATAAATACTTGCAGTCATGAATATGATGCTTATGTTTAAAGATTTTTTAAACACCATCCATTGCTGTAAATTTTTCACAGAATCACAGGATATTTTGAGTTGGAAGGGACCCACAAGGACCACTGAGTCCAGCTTCTGACCCTGCACAAAACATCCGCAAGAGTCACACCATGTGCCTGAGAGCACTGTCCATCTGGGTGAAGAAACTTTCTAACACCCAACCTAAACCTCCCCTGACACAACTTCAGGCCGTTCCCTCGGGTCCTGTCACTGGTCACCACAGAGAAGAGATCAGTGCTGCTCCTCCTCTTCCCCTCACAAGGAAGCTGTAACTGCAGTGAGGTCTCCCCTCGGTCTCCTCTTCTCCAGGCTGAAAGACCAAGCGGCCTCAGCCGCTCCTCATACGGCTCCCCCTCAAGGCCCTTCACCATCTTCGTTGTGATTCTTTGGACGCTTCTCTATAGTTTATTACCTTACACTGTGGTACCCAAAAGTGCCCCCAGCACTCGAGGTGAGGCTGCCCCAGTGCAGAGCAGAGCAGGACAATCCCTCCCTTCAGGCACAGCCCGGCTGGTGATGCTGTGCCTGATGCCCCCAGGACACGCTTGGCCCTCCTGGCTGCCAGGAGGCTGCCAATTTTGTTAACTTTAGAGTAGGATAATGAACATTCAAGAACTAACATCATACATTTGTAGCTCTAAATTTGTTGTTTCATTCAACTAAAAAAAAATTATGAACAACAAACTATTGTGAATGCTGCCAGTTATTGAAGATGAAGAGGGATAGGGAATTTTTTTCTTTATTTAAAAATAATCATACTATAGTGTCCGGAAGCTTTGTCCTGGGACAACAGTAGAAAGGTGGGAAAAACTAGTAGAAACATGGGCGTGTATTGATCAGCTATGGCATACTCCAAGATCAGTAGCCAGAAAAAGCAGGTGCAGCTTTCTGTATAGGAGTGTGGTGTTCTTCTCTTTCTCTAACATCAGCAGCCTCACCTCCTGAAATGCCTTTTTTTTTAAATTTAAAAAAAAGTCAGGAAAAACTGAAAGCCCTCAGTTTTACTGCATTTGATAAACATTATTCTTGGAAGTACATTTTTCTCGCAGAAAGTTTTATTCACTTTTTAGATTGCAAGTACTTAACCTCTACCAAACACCTAGTTATTGTCCCAAATTATGCCTATTTCTGATAGATTAAATGCCAAACAGAAACCAAGAAACAGTGAAATGTTAATGGAGTACACCTGAAGCAATTGCTGCCTGTTAATGCCTTGACCTTGGAAAGCAATACACAAAAAGATGGCATCATAAATCCGTGCAATTCTTATGAATATGTATGTGCTACTTGATAATAATGAATGTGGTACAGCCATGCATGCACTACAAGATAATGTTGTGCCCTTTGTTGTCTACAGGTTGATAAAAATTAAAGAGTGGGTGGACAAGCACGACCCGGGTGCTTTGGTCATTCCTTTTAGTGGGGCCTTGGAACTCAAGTTGCAAGATATGAGTGCTGAGGAGAAACAGAAGTATCTGGAAGAGAACATGACACAAAGGTTAATTAGCATAACTTGCGCTGATAGAATAATAAATGACAGAGTAATTACCATTATAAAGAGAGAATCTTCTCCTTTCTTTACCATGAGACAGAGTGAAAAGATTTATTTTAAATTAAGTTTTTAACTGTCATCTGTCATCTCTGTACAGTGTTTTAATTATAACATAGGTATTAGTTATGTATATTTTTGAGAAGGAATGATCACCAAAACTGTTTCGTCATCCATGGGGAATAAGGACACTGGAGAAAATTTTGTCATAATTTTCTGAAGAACTATAATAAATTGTTTCAATATTGAATTTCAGTCAAACAGATATGCTTTCATGACCTGGAGTCCTGAAAATTGCCTGGGACCAAGAGTGCTGCCTCATAGGGTGATTTATATTTATCCCATGTTTCTGTAGCCTGCCAAATAAACAAATCAAAATACTATCTTTACGATTCTGCAGTAAAAAAGTAGTTCTTCTGAGGAGAGTTCAAAGTAAAAGGCTACTGCAATTATAGCTCTGTTTAAAAGTAGACCTAGGATCTTCAAAATATGTGATGTCTTTCCACGTAAATTGATTACTTGGCACATTTAGCTGTTTTATGTGTATATGCTGAATGAATTGGATTCCTTCCCCCTTTTTTTTTTTCAGTGCTTTAGCAAAGATCATTAAGGCTGGATATGCAGCACTCCAACTAGAATACTTTTTCACTGCAGGCCCAGATGAAGTGCGTGCATGGACCATCAGGGTAAGATTCATACTTATTCATCAGCTATATCCAGTTCCACACTATTGAATTCAGATTGATATCACTGACTTTGAAGTTTGTCATGGTGGCGGTTAGCTAGTCATTACAGATGAGGTTTTTGTCCAGGATAACTTTAATTATTTGTGAGCTGCTGAACAGTGAAAGTGGAGCTGCATTGATTGAGGCAGGTAACAATTGATTCTGCCTATTACATAGTCTGAATTTCTTCATCCTGTAGAATCTGTCTACCCTCCTCCTGTGGTCAGAGATAAGACGTACCAGTATTGTGCTTGCTTAATCTGTGTGACTGGGTTTGTCTGCAGTGAAATTGATGTTGCTTTTCATTTTGTATTCACTAAGTTTGTTTGGGTTGCGGATGGTTCATTCCTCCTGTGCTTTGCTGGGATTACATTTTCAGCAATAAAAGCAATATAACGTCATTATATTCCTCGTGGATACACAGTTGGGCTCAAAATCCTAAAATCAGTGTGCAGTAATTCAGGTCTTTTACTGGCTTCAGTATTTAGACCTAGTTTATTTTGGTGGTTTTATATGTTTATCTGGGAACTTACGTAATGCCTAAAACGCTATTATGTATTTTAAATGTTGATGTAAAATGGTTATAGCCATAGAGATCAACTAATTTATTCCCAGAGGACAGTAAGAGCTGAGCTGTAGTGGTTTGCCCTTGAATGTAAATATGTTGTAATATAAAGATTGATACTGAAAAAATATTTTGGAATGTGTACAGTTGCAAACACTTAAAAATTACAACAATGGCAACTTTTGGAGGTGCAGTTCAGTCTTTGAGCTTCTGTTTTTTGCATCAGTGTATTTAGGGCTGTGCAATGAGTTTCAGTGCTGTATTTAATTTCATTCACTGGAATTAATTTGTTTTCATTAATCAACATAATTTCCTGTAAATTTATATTTTTAATAGTACTGCTACAGATGTTTGTGTATGTTTTAGCACATTAAACTTATTTTCTTATAAGCATGCATGGGGGTTTTTTTTATAGTTTTTTCCCCTCATCTCTGTTTACATGATAACTGCTTGCTAAAGTCCCTGAAATAGCAACCAGAACAATATAAAAGCAGGAGTTTTGTTGTTCTGATTCTTGCTATAGTTTTTAAAAGCACATTGTGAAATTCCACTGTTTTCAGTAGAAGTGCTTGCTCTTTCTTTATTAGAGAATTTGAAAGCTGGTTTATCTTAAGACTGATTGTGAGTATCTTTGATTTAATGTGCAAAGATATTTAGTCAGGTAAGCATCAGTGAGTAGCCATATTAACCCAATACATCTTTTATTGTAAAAACTGTGCTTTACAGTGTCAGACTCCTTAGCACTTTAACATGCTTTATTAAGCAGCCTTTAGGTCACCATTATTGCTCAAATTTCTCTCCATGGTTGTATGTGCACAGAATGTATGTCCTTGTAATTTAAAGCATGCAGCTATAATGCATTCTCCTCTATTGCATAAACTTAAATTTTCATATAGTTGTCTGTCATTTTTTATTTTTTAGCGATTCAGTTGTTGATGTTTGGGTAAGAATACTCAGTTTGTTCTATATCAAACTTACTAAAATTATTCTGAAATAAAAATAAGCTAATGTGTACAGCTTGACATCCATATGTCATTTCTCACTGCAAACGTTGTTTGCCATGAATGTTATCATTTAATTGAAATTATTTGGATGTAAGTGAAACTCTTGAGTAATTCAGATTTCAAAGTTATTTAAAAACCTTTATCTTCCTCACTTTCTGTGTAGAAAGCTAGGGGTCAAAGCGAATCTCACAACAAAACACAGTCATAGCTTCTAAAATCAATACTGCTGTTGATACCTATTAGGAAAAACAAAGCTGCTGTTCTTTAATGTCGGTTGGTTTATCTGTGACGAAGGCACTGTCTGTGTCCTGGTATTGAGGATTGCCCAGCTGCATGTGTGACATTTTAGCTGATATGAAACAAAGTTTCAGCGGATCCTGAAAGCATATAAAAAAGGAGAAACCTCTTCCCTGCAATCAATCTTCTTAAATGCCATTAATTTTCTTCTGGTCTTTCCTTTGACAGAAAGGGACGAAGGCTCCTCAGGCAGCAGGGAAGATTCACACAGATTTTGAAAAGGGATTCATTATGGCTGAAGTAATGAAATATGAAGATTTTAAAGAAGGAGGTTCAGAGGCTGCTGTCAAGGTGAGCTCCCCATCTTTTTCTTCTCCCTCCATATGTACCATTTTTCCATTTCAAATCTGATTTTTCGCTGGAAAGTTCTTAATGCTAAGTGTATCTTCAGTCACCTCTAGCAATAGACCAAAATCCATTTTCATCTTTTACTTAAGAAAGAGTTCAAATGCAACAACTTACTGGACAGGAATGCAATTATTTCAGTATCCAAGATATAACAGTGCATGGACTACATGTCAGCACTAAGACCAAATGTTATGCTAACGTGTTGGGGTGTTTTTCTCTCTGTTTACATATTAGTGTTCAGAATTTAATATGCTTTAAAACTAACTTGTTTTTGAAAAATCAGATTTTTAAGATGAGAGAGATTTTTTGAATTGCTTCTAAAAGGAAACAAGAAACATTGAAAATCTGTTTCTTCTAAAAATGTGTCCTCTTGTTTTGAGTTTGGAATAAAGGTATTATAAATGTCAGATGCAAATGGTTAAGAAAATACTATATTATAAAATTGTACCCTTTTTTTCAGGATTAGTGGGTTCCACTTCTAGGCTCTGATAAGCATAATTAGGACCTTAAAAATTACTGTTTCAGTGTTTCATTCAATTGCCCTTTGATCTCTTACTCAAAAATGCTATGCCTTACTTTGATCATTCGGGGTGGCTACTATGTGCTGAATAGACAGTGAAGATATTTAATGGAAAACTTTTTTCCTTGAGCCTATGTTTCTTTGTGGTGACACTTGTATTGAGAAGAGTTTCATCTGCTTTCTCAACACTAGAGGGCAGAGACTGCTCGGGTGCCCAAAGTTGTGCCCTTTTAGAACTGACAAATTATATCTGATTTGAATGTTATTAAGTATGAAATGAACTTGTACATGGCAAAAAATGTCATAAGGAAAGCTGCTCTTCTCTGCATTGCTAATGCATTATTTCCTCCTTCTTTAAGGAGAGAAACTTACCTTTATTTCGTACACATTTGATTTCTCATTTGGCATTTTTGACGTTTTCTTAAGATTTGTATTTTATTAAATTGCAATTACAAGGCACATTAGTTTGATTTACTCAATCTCAGTATTTGAAGGTTCCTACACACAATAATGTGTTAAAGAATTTAAAAGGTTCAGCTTTATTGTTTGCTATTTGATAGCTTGAAAGGTATGCAAAACTATGATTTCAAATTCAGCCTATTCTCAGTGGTATCACTAAGGAAGATCATACTGAGCAGCGGGACTTTAATAGGTTTGTTTGAACCCCAGGAAGTGAGGGGAAAAAATCCTGTATAATTGGTTCGTTGCGGCATGTGAACTGCTTTGTGAAAAGGGAAGTAGAGTTGTAGTTGTAAAGGGAAACCACAGCTATAAATAAATCTAATATTCTGCAGTCAGAAACCACTTCACATAACTGAGATTCAAATTTTGCGACCATCAGTTTTTGATGCTCAAGTATGAGTGTTTTCCTTGAGAGGCTGCATCAGTTAACACCTATTAAATTAATCAGTATTTTGCTTTATATTTTTATTTGCTTTTCACAATGTGAAATTCTAAAAATCGAGCTTCCATGCTCAAATCATATTTAATGATTAAATTTTTATTGTTTATGAAGTATCTGTAAAACAAGCAGATTTTCATTTGTTACTCAGTTTTAAAATCAAGGTTAGGAAAAAACCTTGTTCTTGGAATAAAGTGTCATATTCCTCTGGTCTTTTCTAATTTGCATTTAATACAGTGTTTCATGCTGTAGACAATACTAATTACTTTTATATTGCTGGTAAATTTTAAAATGAAATTTAGGCACTTTTAGGAGTCATCTTAAATAAAAGTGGTAATGGTAGTTGCTTGCTTTGTATGTTATCAAGTTGATCGATTTTTAAGTTTGATTTTGTGTGTGTTTAACACCAGTACAGCATAACTAATTTAATGCCAGTGCTGTGAACTATACACTGAATAGCTCTGTGTGGGCTTTGTAGTCTACAGGGATATCACATTATTAGCAATCATATCTGCTTAGGCAAAGCTGGCTTCTACAGATGGCTGCTTTCAAGTGCAAATGAACTGGTTAGACGTGTCTTGTTTAATACATACTCAAGATTCACAAATGGGTATTGATTTTTTCAACCAGTGTTTCTGATAGCAATGGAAATGGATTAAATGGTCTCTAGAGAATTTAAAGGAACACTGTCACTTTTAATTAACTGTAAACTGGTAACAAAAATACATAAACTTACATTAGTGTATCAAAATGTATTTAATTAAAGAAATCTATGCCACATTGATAGTGCACACTACTGTGCTAAAAAAATCTGTTGTGTTACTTTGTGGAGGACAGTTTTTTCTACAAATATTTGTGAGTAATAAATGTATTCAGCTGTAAAATGTTTCTGTACCTGTGCCTGCAGCTTACGTTTTCTGATGATTTTTACAGCACTGTTTTATTAGTATTTATGCCATCAATTAGTCTAATTACTCTTGACTTTAAGCATTATTAGGATCTTCAAAGGAAAGAACTTGAAAGGAAAAATTTTACAGTCTAAACAGATTTCCAGGGGAAAGAAGTAGGAAAGCATTTGCAAAGTACTATTTTTTATGTATCAATAATGTCGCATGGGGTAAGGTCAATTACTATTTCAGTATATATTTATTGTTGGGGCTATCTTAGCTGCAGTTTTCCATAGGCTAGCATCACTGGGAACAACATTTAAATAAGGAATGACAGCAACAAGGTTATCAAGCCTCTAAATTTCTAGGCAGCAATATGGGGAAATGTGTTGCTTTTCAGAGCGGGTTTTGTGAAAGAAAGGTGTCCAAGTTAACTGTGTACCATTAATCTGATCTGTTCTACAGCAACTAAGGTCATTAGTTAACAGCTTTCCTGTAATGGGATCTTAGCATGCCACCACTGTGATAGTGTCATTGAGAATAATGGCACAGTGAGGTCTTGCATGGAAGCACTTTCTCCTGCAAGAGGAAACTTCAAAACAGGAATGGTTATTGAACTAAAGCAGAAGCTCTCAACTTTTCCATATTGTAGACACTTTTCAAGATAAATGCTTCTGCAGACCACCTCCCGCCCAGCCTGTCAGGCCTGATGCCACAGCCTCTGTAATACTGTGTTTAATTATGATGAGATAACAGTAGAAAAATATAATAATAAATTCTAATGTAGAAAGTACTGATGTTTAATAGATTTCTTGCCTATTTTCTGCTCTCCTCAAGTACAGCATTTTAATAATGAATTTTCTTTTCATGTCTTTGGTCCATATGCCTTTTCCTGTATCCTCGTTTCACAGCCTATCTCCTCTTCTATCTGTCCTTCTGAAGCAAATTCCTTCTAAAGGAAATTTCTGACAGTAGAGCTGAGCCTGCATTTTGTGCTCCTCAGCCCTTCATTATGTGGGCACAAGCAGACAAGAGAGCCCCACTCGAAGCCCGAGCCCGGCGCAGCTGTGCCTCTTGCAGGGTGTCCCCATGGTCAGTGGGGACAGGACCCTCCTGCCCGGCGCTCGGGAAGCTGGGCAGCCATGGCACGGGCTGCTGCTGACTGCCCTTTCCAGCAACGCTGCTTTACATTCCTGCCACCAGTGTTTGCCATCTGCAGGGTTTTCAGATGAAGGAAAAGAAAGCCAAATTGAAAAAAGAAGAAAAAAAAGGAACTGTTTTAGTGTCCTTTGTCTTGCCAGGCTCTACCACTATATAATGCAGGTGCACTTTAAGCACTACAGATCCAGTGGAGGCTAAATTACTTTCATATATATTTTATATGTATGTCAAACCAAGTGATGTCAAACTGAGGAGTATTGTGACTGTCAAACTCTAAAGCTGAAGTATTACCATTTCTTTACAAAATGTATTTAAATAATTGCCATTTGAAAATACTATAAAATGTCTAATGAAATAACCCATTTTCCTTTTGTCTGTTCCATTTACAGGCTGCTGGAAAATACAGACAACAAGGCAGAAATTACGTAGTAGAGGATGGAGATATTATCTTCTTTAAATTTAATACACCTCAACAACCCAAGAAGAAATGAGTATCAGATGTTGTTTGCTCAGAAATGAACTGTGCTGCTTCAAAAAGCATATGAATTTTTATTTGGAATTGGAATATCTGGAAACAAAAAGCATACAGTTTCTACCTAGGGAACCTCCCTTCCCCCCAGTGAAATTATTCTTGTTTGTTTTGAATTAAAATATGGCACCTCCAGCAAACATGCAAGTTCACTAAATGTGAACAGCTTTGCATTTCAAACGATTAAGACCCTACTCCAAATTGTAGAAGCTTTTCGGGAACCATATTACTCTCATGATACTTCATTAATCTCCATCATGTATGCCAAGCCTGACACGTTTGACAGTGAGGACAATGTGGCTTGCTCCTTTTTGAATCTACAGATAATGCATGTTTTACAGTACTCCAGATGTCTACACTCAATAAAACATTTGACAAAACCAGCCTTGGTGTGTTTGGGGATGTCTGTATTGACTGACTGTGGTGTGCTGAATGCGATACGGCACCTGGTGGATGCTGATTACAGAATTTTAAGACGTGTATGATACAGTAACTGGCAGTGTGGGGCAGCTGCAATTGTATCTTGAAAGTGAGTCTTTCATGGGAATCAGAAGATTAGGATGCCAATGATTTGTCTCAAAAAAGTTAATGAATTTGTAGATGGACGTTCACTGAAAGATGATAGTAAGGATAATAATGATGGCAGCATAAATGATTTTTACTGGAGAGAGGAAATATATGTAGAAAAATGATGTTATCTGTGAGACTGAGGCTTTTTTGTTCAAATAATTTCGAAAGAGTATTTCACTCTTACCTTGAAATTAATAAATCACTGAGGATGGAGCAGTAGTACCTGTAGTTGTGTGTTGTCCTCTGAGGTCTGGCTTTGAGGCCAGGTGAGGGTGAAAGAGATAGTGCTCTGAAGGAAGAGGTCACACTGTGCTGGATAGGTGAGTTGTTCTGCTGAAATGAGGTTACAGCTGGCAGTACCTTTTTACCTCTTTACTTTTTAACCATGAAGGAGAGCTGGTCACTTTGGGTAACAGAAAAATAAGGTGTTGGCAAAAATAAAACGAAGTTTGTTCTTTTAATGTGAGGCATAGAACTGCCCTTTCTCACAGTATGTTTAGTGTGTTTAAAACAGCCTGACTTTTTCTGAGTGCCCATGTACTGGGGGTTTCAGCTATAGGTTCAGTGGGGTCAGGGCTGGGAGAGATGCTGTTGTTACCTGTGGCTTGTTGGTGTGCCAGGCCTCTTGTGTCATGGTGATAAGTTCTCTAGCTATGAACTTTGAAAAGGCAGCTTGCCACCGGCTAAACCCGCTGTGTGTAAGGCACTGGGAGCACTGGTCACATCCTGCTCTGAGACATTCCCTCAAGACCCCACCTTTGAGCGTCATTGCTCATTTCTGAGAGAGTAAGACATGGTTCAGCCAGAGCCATGAGCCTCATTGTTGAAAAGTTGGCATCATGCCTTTAATTGCACCGAGGAGAAAGAGGGAGGGCAGATGACTTCAATACGTAGTTGTTGATTTTGTTTTAAAGAGTATCTCCTTTTTTTGTGGTGGCAGGAGTGGGGACAGTATTGTAGAGCAGAGAAATTAGGGCTTCAGATGTATTGGAACACTTGAAATTCTCCTTTGTATCGTCTCCCTGGTGTGGCTAGTATTTGTTCCTGGCGTTATTTTGATGTTACATAATTGAGAAAAGATTAGGACCATCAAATCTTGTGTTAAAAGTCAAATCCAAAAGAAAACAGAGCCTACCTGTTTCTCTTGGAAGTCAGCAAGGTGCTAGTAACAGAGAAGGGCTCATGCTGGGTTTTAGACACAATGAAAGGTGAGTGAGAAGTGGAGTATGTGTGCTGCTGAAAGAGAAGTAACCTTTTTACTGCACTAATACCCACTGAAATGTGTTCTCTTGTCCCGGCTGAAATTTGTTCTGGTTTCCGAAATACTCTGTGGCCCTGAATTGTTTCTATTTGGTTGTGTGTACTTCGTGATACCTCCCTGTTCTAAAAATAACAATAATTAAAAATCAAACTAAGTTGTTCTTGGTAGACAGGGTTTTTTGAAGTTGCTACAATGTCCTGAAAATAGAGAATGAATTTAAAATGTTTACCACATCTTAAAACATTATAGAATATATATATTTTATGTTTCAGTTTATTAATTTGCCTGAATAGTTACCTCTTCAGCTGTTTTTACTAGGTTCTTTTAACTACTGAACCTAATAAATTATTCCAGAATAATCCCAAATTTTGTTAAAGAATAATCTGAGAAGCTCTGTTATTTCTATCACCGGTGACTTGTGACAACTGCCGTGTTAAATATGTGCAGCCCATGTTTCTCCTTAGTGGGTTTATGCATTCAAGATGTACAACTCCTTAAAACTTGCAGATATATGTAGCAAATGTAAAGCACTCTTTTTGAAATAGAATTGTGATTTAGTGTAAGCTAAGCACACATTATTTATGCATTTCAACCTGCACAGGATACTCCAGGTGCAACCTATCCATCCTACTCACATTTGCTATTTAAAAAAAAAAAAACAAACATGAAATCTGCCTGCACACTTTTTACTGCCACTAGCATGGTGGCAGTGGGTAGGAGACATGTTGTTTCTCCAGCTGGAGAAGGGTGAAAAAATATTGTAGGCACTGCTCTTCCAAAATACAGAAAGTAGGGAATTTTGCGAGGGAGGAGGAGTACTAACCCTTCCTCTTCACTTGGCGTTCCTCCGTGCCTAATAGCCATGACATTGATGTCATGTTTCTGGGATTAAGCAAACACTAGTGGAACGGGGAAAAGGCTGCTACCAGGCTCTAAGCTACCAAAGACAGTGCCCCAAAGTGATGTGGAGATGTCAGTGAACGTGGCTGTGCCTGCACTGCCCTTCGGGCTAACTCTGTAGGCATAGATCTGGAGAGTGAAGCAGTTGGCTGGGGAAGCTGCTGCTCCCAGGGCAGGTATTGGAGGGGCTGCTTGGGCTAGTGGCGGGCTGGTCCCGTGAGGAGTTCCGAGGGCAGTTTCCACTTCAGTCTCAAGAGAACCAGTTCACTGTAAGATACCTAAGGAGTAGCCAGTTTGCCTGTTGTGGGAGTCCTGTGTGGTGCAGAGCAGGCAGGGACTGTGTGTGTGAAGAGGTGTGATAAGGAGGTTTACTTTTAAAGGTATGTTCCTGGTCAACAAAAACAATGCTGTAGCCAAGGGCTTACTGCTGGTGGCTTTTGGCAGAATCAATAGCAATATCATGGTGATGTGCTTAGGGACCCCAAGATGTGACATTTCAGACCATTAAGAAGCATAAAACCCCCACAAATTTAACTTTTGAAGACTATTTGTACCCACTGATATTTCATGTAGAAGAGAGAGTTTTCTGCTCTAATAGGCATTTCCCAGAGCACACGGGAAGCAGGTTTGGCCTTTCTGTGTGGATTAATGTATCAGATAAAACATAGATGTATTGTCTTAATTTCATGTCTATTTGTACTTTCATTAACTGTGTCCAGCCCTGTAGAGATTGGTAGAATTGCCACAGTTGTTTTAAAGGATTTACTTTTCCTGAAGGATCCTTTCTTCCCTGCTGCAGTTTGCCATCTACCTTTCCTCTTTCATCACCCAAGTTCACCCTGATCTCTTCCCAGCCCATAGGGCCCGTCAAGGACTCCGTATGGCAGAGTGCCTGCTTTGGGAACGCTGTGGTGTAAGCAATATTTTCCTTCCCTCCTTTCCCACAGAACAGGCTTGCAGCTGGAGTGGCAGCACTGCAGCAGGGGTCACTCACTGAACACCTCCTGGCACTTTATTGATGGCTGTGGGCAGGGACAGCTCTGCTCAGGCCATGTGTCCCCAGGCTTCCAGCCCTGTGACTGTGCTCCCCTCCCTCCTCTGCTCCAGCAAATCACCCTTGTAGCTTCACAAACATCAGGGAGGTGCGTTCCTGGTGCAGTGTTTCATGTTCTTGTGGCAACCAGGCTTGTTCAAACTGCCCTTGCAGAGCTCTGGTGGTCCTTACCGAGGCAGGGATGCTGCATGCCCCATTTCAATGGGTGGTTTAAACACCATTTATTCTACCAGCTGCAGGATAGGAGCATAGAATTGCGTTTTGAAAGTTCAGTGTGTCTGGTGAAGTTTTCAGCTCGAACACTATTAGCTAAATTTTACCATTTCTCTCCACTCACAAACTCAACTCACAGAGGGTGAAGCAGGGAAAGTCATTAGAAATTTGTAATTGTTTAAAACTAATAATCACTTCTTTTAGCTTTTACTGCCCCCTACTAATTCCAAATGTTTGATTACACTATTCCACAATTTCACTTCCATTAAAACAGGAAAACCACTGGAGGCTTTAAAAAAAAAAAAAATCGAAGTAATTCATCAAGTATCCCTGTGGATTGAAAGAGTGGTGTGCTGGTTGGGCTTAGAAAGTTTTAAAGTCTATTCTGCATTCCAAGGCTGTCTTTGGAGCAGTTATTTCTTGGCTTCTCTGCGCGGGTAGTGCCCATTCCGGATCGATGGGAATAGGCCCGTATGGCAGCGTGTTGCAGAGGGAGGAGTGTTACACGTGCGTGCTTGCTGGCAGGAGCCGGGGTGGGGCCGGGGCTGCCCTCGGAGCTCCTCGTGGCTCTGCGCAGTTAATGCCTGCAGCGTTTTATTTCCTACATGCCAAATGTGTGTGCTCAGCACAGAAACTGGTAAACCACGCAGCAAATCAAATCTGCAGCTGTTGCAAGAGTGTGTGGGATGTGTAAGTTAACAAAATATATGCACCTGAGTCTCGGAAAGTCAGTGCCTGGCAGCCCGCGGCTGGCTGAGCAGGAACATGGCGGGCTCCTGCCCTTGGCGGCTCTGCTGCTGCTGGGGGCGGGGGCAGGGCTTTGGCTTCGCTCTGCTGGGCCGTGAGGGGCAGGAACTCTGCGCAACAGGGGAATTGACAAGGCTAAGACTGGACACGGGGATTTCTCCAAACAGATAACATACCAAGGGCTGTTTTGGTAAGAGTGGGGATGGAAGAAGTACTGCTTTGTGTGGATCATGTTTTCATCCCTAGTGACCCAGGCCTACCCCAGCAGAGCTGGGAGCGGGGAGCACTGGCGGCAGAGACCCTCCACCCCTCCCAGGCGGCATCACCAGGCCTCAAGGTACTTGGGTCTGGAATCAAAAGAGCTGAAGTAAATGCTTTTATAGAAGGGCATGTGGTGACAGGACAAGGGACAATGGCTTTAAACTGGAAGAGGTTGGGATTAGATATTAGGAAAAAATTCTTCACTATGAGAGTGGTGAGGCACTGGAAGCTATGGATGCCTCATCCCTGGAAGTGTTCAAGGCTAGGCTGGGTAGGGCTTTGAGCAGACTGGTGTAATGGAAGGTGTCCTTACCTAAGGCTGGGGGTTGGAATTTGATCTTTGAGGTCTTTGCCAGTCCAACCCGTTCCGTGATTCTGTGAAATCCCTGCACTGCTTGTACCTCTGATACCAAGTTCACTTGCTGTATTTTGGCATAATGATCACAGCAGCATGCTAGGGGGAGGGAGGAGGGTTTAAGAGGGTGATTTGGGAAACCTGTTTGTGAGGACCTTCACCCCCCATGGCCGTGGCCACAGAGGAGCTGCCTGCCCCTGAAGCACAGCACGTGGTGAACACGTGCGGCCCCAGCTTCCGTACCTGCACCTGCCAACAGAGAGAGTTACCTTGTGCAAAGGGGTTCGTAGAGCTTGATTTATAGTAAACATGTAATAGTTTAAGGGTTAATAAAGTCCTTGCTCAGTAATGAGGAAGGCTGTTGCCCACATGAAAAGGTTCCCAGGAGCAAGCCAGGGCCGTACAGGCGCCGAGGGAAGACCCTGCAGATTGGCATGTGAACACTGCGGGGTTTGATCTCACCAGGCCGCTGCACGGCCCCAGGCGTGGGCTGGGGGCACAGAGCTGGTGCTGCTGCTCTGGCCCAGGCCCAGGACTCACTCCCCTCTCTTGTCCTGTGCTAGGAACATTCACCCATGCTGTGTAAGGACAGAACCAGCTCTAACCAGTGGTTCTCATGCCACTGAAGGGCCACCTTGCCAAATCTGTCAGCAAAAGATTCTTTGACAATTGCATGCAAACCCCTCTAGTTGCTGAAGAGTTAAACTTTTCTGTAATATGAATCATGTGTGAAGTATCCAAATTTGGTTTTAATTCCTGTTTAAGTTTCAAAGCACAAGCGTCATTGGAGGTAGCAATACTAACATCAAACAGCCTTGATAAGATCAACAAATTACTAAGTATAATTGTTTGTGCTGGGGTGTGTGCAAGGAGATAAATAACTCATAAATTAAACCAGTGCCTGAGGGTGAGTCATTCATGGATTCAGAGCTGTCCTGACACTCACAAGCAAAAAGTAATTTTCTCTTAGTTCAGTAATTATGCATTTCAAGATATAAGATCAGCAATCAATGCTAGGTGTGCTTGCAAAGGTGGAAGGATACGTCAGCTATTGGAGTTTCCCATACACCGATTAACAAGAAAAGTCTGGTGCTTTTCTCTTTAGTGGGGAGTAGTCAGACTGAGGTACACTTCTTCAAAAAGATAATGATGAATAAAGAGATTAAAAATAGATTAAAGGTCAGTTTTTGCTGTTACAAATTGGCAGCATTCTCCTGGCTTCAACAGAGCAGTACTAGTTTATGTTAGCAGAAAATCTGTCCCAAATTATTAAAGAAAATCAACAACCCCCCTGTGATGAGTGCTGTTAGTCATCCAGGCTAGTGCCTGCTCTGAGAGGCACCTGGCACCTCGCTGGCTGTGCTGCAGCTCATGCACTCTCACGTGGGGTCATTAGAGCCCCTTCCTGACTTATTCATAAGACCCCATGAGGATCTTGGTCTAATCAGGGTTTTCCTAAGGACAGGGAATAGTAATGTAATCTGTTATTGTAACAACATCATCTTGATCTGCTTTTATTTACTAATGTTTTGCCAGCCATTAAATATTTTTCTGCCCAATTCAGACAGAAATCACACTGAGAAATAATATTTTTGGAAATGTGGTGTAAATCTCACAGCTGCTCAACAATAGTTGCTGCTGGGATAAACTCCCAGCCTGCAGGAGACAATTGATGTGTAACTTACACTTCCTGACCAAATGGATCCCAAATAGCCTTGACCTCGTCAGTCTGTGGAGTGTCGTGATG
>NW_008238358.1:5672144-5681365 GCF_000691975.1 Corvus brachyrhynchos
GTCTGTGATGGTCGTTCTCTCAGTCCTCTCTCAGTCCATCAAGTGTACTAATAGTGCATCAGTTTCCATCCACAGGTTTATAGGAGAGATGGAATCACAGCTGGTTTACAATTACCTGTGTGACACACGTCACCTTCATTAAATGATGCCACCTTCTTGTGACACCTCCATCCCTTGCACACAGCCTGGCCTCTGAAGGCTGCCTGAGGTTTTTGCAATTCCTACCAACCCAGCAGTGCAGTCACCTGGTGCTCAGGAACTTGTCACCAGGTAATGAGGACACTTCTGCTATTGTGAACCACCTTTTACATGCTGTGTTGCAGGAAACCCTTCACCTGGAGGAGGTTTGTGTCTAACACCAGGGCGTTGGTTTGAGATGCGCTTGTGGAAAGTGTTGGAGGTCATCTCTGGCTTCACTGGCAGATGCCATTCTGGGAAAGAAAGAGAAATGTTTAATTTATATTTACTATTTGGGAAAAAAGCTGTAAGCACTCCCTTTTATCCCAAAATAAAAACGAGTTAATGACTGGAGTGTTTAGCCCATTCGGGATGTCACTGTTTTCAATTACGTGCCATTCTGATGGGAGAGCACAGATTCTTAGGCTGAATGGAGATTTGTGCTCCAGCTATTTGTGCCTTTTAAAACATTTTCTTTACTACTTTAAGAGAAAACTGTAAAATGACAATAATGACATATTATTACAAGTAAATTACACTGTAAAATAGCATTAATATTGCAGTTGAAACCTAGAATTTGAAATAAGATGGAAATATTCATTTGCACACAGCTTTTGTTCTTATCAAAAGCAATTTGGATTAGGAATGAGATTTACTTAGCGCTTGCACTCTCAGGCGAGCTAATGCTCAGTCACCTGGACTGAGCAGGCTGTCAAGCTCATCTGTCACCAGTGCACAGGAGCCTCGGGCAAAGCCTGGCACTCCCCGGAGTGGCACAAAGGAGCAGAGGTGCTGCAATGCAGCTCAGAAAGGCCTCCTGTGCAGAGATGCTCTGGGCTGGCCACCTGGGGACTGGGCTGGGCAGCCAGGGCTCCCATGGGACTGGGTTGGCCTCTGGTTTGCCTCCACAGCAGAGGAGGATCTGTACCACAGAATGTGAAACCCACTTGTCCCCCACCTAATGGAGAAAGACTAATAGGAATTAGAAATTAATAAACCCAGAGTGGGTGCAGGGTAGTAATGGGGGACCTTGAGCTTTGGGAGAACGCTGAGTAATTTAACACTCCATTTCATGAAAATTGTCCCTTGAATTTGACAGCCCTGTTCTTTAAAGGTCAAGGGGTTTTGGCCTTATTTTTCCTCTCATCCATTCATAAATAGGAAACCATCAGACCCTGGAAGGGCTACTTCTGTACAGAGCAATTTTGCACTGGTGAGGACTGCAGGAGAGCCCCTTTATAGGGGTATGTAGAAGGGATGGGGTATCAAACTGCATTTAATTGCTCCTTTTAAAGCTGTGTTGGCATTAAAGTTGGTTGGCCTTTCAAGTGGGACATGCTATTGTACATTAAATTAGGACCACCAGCAAGGCCCCATAAACTCCTTGTGGCAGTGGGTCTTAAATCTTCCCCTCTCTCCATGCTTCATTCCCAAACAGAATGGACCTCCCCTTCTTCACACCTCGGGCAAGGGCAGCCAGCTCACCAGGAGATCAGCCCACTCTTTGATGGTCACAGGATGAACAGGGAAACCCTAGGAATCCAATCACTTTTTTTTTTTGGTCATAGATTTCATTAATTTTATTTTTTGCATCAGCACAAAGAAGAGAGTAATGCATCTAGAACTGATCTTTCAGGCAACTTCTGCTCAATGTTACCCTTTCAGCACTTGTTCTCTCTGCCCATCTGAATAACACAAGGGAGGCACAAAATTTCCATATGGGGAAATATGTGGAGAGCCTCCTATACTTCTGTAATCCTTTGCAGCAGTGATAAATCTCTATTATCTGTCTTTGCAGTAATTTTGCTGTGGAACAGAGGAAATGAATTGGCTGGCACTGAATCCTGTGGTGTGCTCCTCATGACCACACACAGGTGATGTTTCTGGGAAACAGAGGATGGCAATTCAGGCCAGAAGGCACTACTGGGATGCTGCTGCTATCCTGGCTGTGTAAGGTAAGCCCCAGGCAACCTTCCCTCTCCTCTGGATAAATGGGGCTGCAGGGAGGTCCAGGCTGCCCCTGGTCCTGCAAACCGCTAATTTACTCCTGCCCTGCTGACACACACAGGGCTAGCTGGGAATAAACCAGTATATCCTTGTTGGAAACATTCTTCTTCAGTAATTCCCAGACTGTATGGAAGTACATTTGGAAAAGATGGAGAAGCAACTTGACCAGCAACCTCCTGTGGCTCTGTGCCAGCCCCCAGCCCGGTGCCTGGGAGCGGAGCAGTGAGCACAGCACAGTAGTGCTCCATCCCACCACTGCCTTCCATTTCTCCAGTGAAAAGGGGTGCTCCTGCAACAAATCAGGCGTTGTTAACATGTAACATTAGTTTTAGGGTACAAGAGCTTTTTTGAAATTATGCCTGAGGCATTAAAAACAAATTAAAAATACAAGAAGTTAGGATGGTGATGGGAGTCAGAGGGTGCGATCCCAAGGCTGCCTACAGCTCCCAAGGTGGAGCCAGAGCTCAGGCAGCTTGCAGAGTGCTTCTGCTGCAGTGGCTATGCCTCCCTCCCCTGCTTCTGGCATCAGCTTTTACAAGTGTCCTGGGTGCTCCTGATGGCATGGTCCCAGTGACAGCAAACTGGCAAAGCTAAGTGGTGCTCAGCATGGCAGGAACTGCTGCTGTGCCACTATTCGTGCAGGGCTGGGAGTGTTTCGGGGGGGCAAATGACTTATTTTGGCAAACTGCAGTTTTGAAACAGTTTTCAGTTCTTCTATGAGGAATAACATGAGGTGTCATTTAAGACAGGCTTGAAAAACGTGGTTTTATCTTCTAAGTAAGCTCCTGGAATGGTTTGGAAGGGCATTGGCATTGTAGCACCTCTGAGATGAGTATGTTCACTCCGAAATCAGTACTATTTTCAAAGGCAGTGGAGGTCTATTTGCATGACTTGTATTTTAATACTATGTCAGATGGTATCTTAGAAGTATGCATGGATTATTTCTAGCAATCAGTAAGAATATGTATGTTATTTGTGTTCCACTAGATGTCCTTACTTGGGACAAAACACCTTTAAATGCATTAGAAATCAAGACATGTGCTATCCCTGACAGTCCCAGTGGGCACCTGCGAAATAAGAGAGCTGTTTTCTTTTTGGGGCTCAAAGACCAGCCCAGGAGACCAAAGGTGTTTTGGTGCCTGAGCCTTGCTGGGGGCCTGGCTGAGGACCCCAATGCCTGGCAAGCCTGTTGGTTCCCTTAGGAGTCCCCATCCAAGTGGGATGTAGGAACAAGTGTCCTTCATCTGATGGTATGAAAAAACCCAAACCCAAACCTCAACTAGTTAATCCATTTTTTTGAAAGTATCTCTAATAAGACAGATATTCAAAAGCACTTTGACAAAGCTACTTCATCATAACAATGAGCAAATAAGAAAAAATGAGCAGGAGAGGTTCTGAGATAGGAGAGAGAAAATGCTGTCTCGGTGTCCCGTGCTAACAGAAGAGATTTTATGCTTTATATCTGAAATAACCAAAAAGGAAGGCCATATCTAGGGCCAGTTCTGTTATGGTTTTCAGACAAATGCAATTTTAATCATAATGATCTCACTGTATACAGTGAAACTACTCTGTTCTTGGAGTTACTGATGTGCCTATCTTTGCCTAAAGACAAATACATTTTTATAAGCAAATTAAGGGTAGTCATGCTTTAAATCTTTGTTATCCCAGTTAGTTAAATTGGGGTCCAAGGAAACCTTTCTGGGCCAGAATCAGAATAGACTTCTGTATCCTAATTATGTAAATATTTTTAACAAATGTGATATTTACCAGTGCTCCAGCGATGAGTGGGTATGTGGGAAATGCAATGAAATATTAAAATGTTTGTGACATATTCTTGCATATTTAAAGATTTGAGGATTTTGTTCAGCAGCTGGGTGTATGAGCCTGCAATACCTACATTTATGCTTTCTCTTCTTCATAAACCCATGGAAACTTTTCAGAAAAGTTTTAACTACAATGTGTCGATGAACTATAAAAGAAAGGTTTATTTTGTGTATACCCTCTTTACCGGAGGTCCATAGTTGGACTCTGCATTACAGCTTCTGGATCTCATGTGCTCAGTTTGTGCTTTTGATCATGCCACTCTTTGCACAAAGCTGAGAGAATTTCTGCTTCATAAAGAGGAAAATACAGACACGTTTTGATGTCTATAGAAATGCATGTTTGCTCTTATTTTTGAGGCAGGGGAACTTAGGGTTTAACATCTCCACAGCTCTTCTTAAGCTTCTGTGCCATCAAAGTTTCTGAGAAGGTCTTAATGGGGAATAGAAATCATTTGGTTGTGGTGATGATGGTGTCCTTGATACGTTTTTCTTTAAAGGTTGTACACTGATAAAAATAGTAAGTAACCCAGTCTACTCATAACCACTTCATCTTTAAGTTCATGCAAGTTTAGGGAGGTGTAAGTGACTAAAAGGATGAGTGCTTAAGATTCACTGAGTGATACTGCAAATACAAGGACTGAAATACCAAAGGAGTAAAGGATATGTAGACCTTTGCCCATTACATCAAGAAAATGAAAAAGTTAGGAAGGGGGAGGGGGGGGATTCCTGTGCTACATTTTTCAAGTCCTACTCCAAAAGGGGTAACCAGCCCATTAGTATAGGTGCCAGGAAGCTGCTTTTGTGACATCTCACCAAACACACCTACTTTCACTGGACCATAGAAAGATCAATCCTGTCTGAAAACCACCCATTACCTAAGACACCTAATTTATATTAGAAGCTCACTAAAAGGCACTGTCTGGCCCCCAACCTTCACTGCCAGTGATAAAGAGGATGTTTTACACCATATGTGACACTTAATCAAAACCGATATTCTTTAACAAACCCTTAACCTCTAGCACACAGGAGTCATATGAGGCCAAGGGACAAGACACAGATCCAGCTCGGGGTGGCATATCCTTTGATTAAGATGATACAGATTTCCCATTTTTATCAGGGTTACAGATTCTGGATATATCCCTTTTTGATTTGTCAGCATTAAATTTCAGTAGAGGTTCAAGCCAAAGAGAGACCAAGACTAGTTCTGTCTTCAGCTGTGTATTAGGAGATAATTTCTCTGAATCCTCTGCAGTAATGATCCTCAGATCTTCTCATCTTTCTGTAAGCAAGTTTTCCTGGGAACCTGGATTTAAACTATGGCACAAACCTTGCTTGCATCTGGGTCCTTTCTTAAGGAGGAGTATCTAAATACTCTTATTCTTTGAGCCCTGAAATGGACCTTTTTTTCTTTCCTTAGGTCTTTTTCAAAGAGGCAAACCTTCAAGTGAGTTCTTTCACCCTCCCTTGGATTTCTGGGGCAGGAGGTTTTACTTATGGAGTATACAGTACTTTAGATGAGGATTGCAAACTTCAGGGGGTTAGACAGTTTTCACTGCCTGCAGTACATTGGAATCTCAGTTAGAGTTGACTTTACTCCTGGGTGACTTCTCTTTCCCCCCAGTTTTTTAGGTAAACCCTTATTCTAATATTTGCATGTGGCTGGTTTGGGCATGGAGATGTCTCTCAAACTCCTCATCACAGGGTTAAGTGTGGCTTGTTTCCCTCTTTGTAGTCAAATTTTTCAGCTGGAAGTTTAGATTTTGTTAGGAACATGGTTCTGCAGAAATTATTTCTAGTCACTATTCCTTGAAAATAACATGCTGCTTTATTATTAATGTGTAAAGGAGCTCTTGGAAAGGCTTTTGCTTTTCAGTTGTATGTTCTTAAACACTGAACCAGCACATCTGTTCTGCGAGACTCTGTGGCTGGCTGGAGGACATGGGCTCACTTCTGCCAAGTGCACAATATCCTTGCTCAGCACACAGAAATGTTTCTTATTTGGACTCTTTTCATTGTTATGGTCGTTACTAGTACATTTATAAGCAAAGCTCTCTCCGTGAGGAACTGTCTTTCTCCTCCTACTTTTCCACAGGAGCAAGGAAGCCCCTCTACCCTCACAGAGAAGCCAAGATAATCTATAAATTTCTCTAGCAAAAAAGGACAAGATTTTGCATGAGTTTGAGATTCCAGGAAAGAGGCAAGTAGGAAGCAATGGCTCTCAAGCCCTTCAGACCTTCTTTTTACTTTAAACTCCATGAGGGAAGAAGGGGCAATAATGTAGGCTACTTCCTTTAAGAGAGAACTCCGGTCATAGAAAGACCTGTAATCACGTTAAAGTATATTCAAAGACAGCTTCTGTTTCATAAATGCAAAGCTGGAAAACAGAAATCTGGAGGACTGGTTCTAGTTTATGGCATATCACATAGATCAAAGGTCAGCCTTTTATTCTCCTGTACCTTGGTTTTTAAAGCTTCTTTAATATACAGAAGCACAATCAAGGAGAAAGACTTGCATCTCAGCTGCCACTCCCAATTCCTTACCCATCTTGATTTCTTAATCAGAAAATTAATTGGGCCTTGGAATCTCAATTTTTCTTAAATCTCTTCAGATTTAATCAGTGTGTTCTGCTGGAAGCAATCTTTCACTTAAGATTTCATAGCAGTGTAGCTAGAGAAACCATGTCATTTCCTGCATCAAATACATCAAAGTTATGTGTGTTGGGGTTTTTTAACTTTGTCCCATGCTTCAGTTTTGGTCTCTTTGCTCTAAGGAAAGAGTGTTTTATTTCTTGTTTCTACTGGGGAGTGAATCTGCTCTACTGCAATGCAGTTTAAAATTAATACATTTCCAGGGAAGGAGGAGCAGATGCCTCCTTCTGTGCAGTGTGCTGGTACAGGAGCTGACAGCAGTGGCAGGGATGCTTTTCACAACCAATGCCTTCTCTGTTGCACGTGGTAGGAAGCACAGCCTCTTGGTATCATAATTTAATTAAAAGGCAGAAGGCAGACTGTGCTGTGACCAAGTGCTGCCACTATTATTTAACGACACTTCCCAAACATGAGTGCTCTCACAGCAGTGAGAGACATAGCCTCCCTTGTCCCTAACTTGGGCATTCAATTTACTGTTCGCTGTGTCCCAGTGAATACTTTGATTCTCTCATGAGATGGGAGGGTAGTTTGTGTTTCCAGATTTAAAGCTTGCTATTGCAGAGGTTTGGCTCTGGCATTCACAGGAGGAAGTTGCCTTGGGGGCCAGAGGGCTGCATTAAAGCATTTAACAGACTGCTCAGGTTGCCATTATATATGGGGTCAGCTAAAAGCAGTGCAGTCCCATGGCAAGGTGCCTGGTCTGTGGTTTGTCTTAAATTGAAGCTTTCTAAAGAGGCTTATGAATATTTGGAGAGAGTTTTCCCTTTTGGCTTTGTTCTAAACCCAAGATTTGGCCCCAGTGTTAGACATTGCCACATGCAGAGAGGAGTCTTGCTTGGCTTTGCTGCACAGGTGCAAACCGCACTTTTCACTCCTGTGCACACTGTGACTTTGAGCACCCTCTTTGAGCTCTTCCTCAGCTTGGGGGGCTCCTGAAGGGTGGGGGTTCCTCTGAGGTTTTGTTAAACATGATTTCAGCCCAGCTGAGGACATGAGGGTGTGCCAAGGGTGCTGGGCTGTGGCTCACCCCCACCCGCAATTGTCCACCCATCCATCTACCCCCGGCTGGCTTTCCCAGGGGCTGGCAAATCTGAGATGTGGGACACTCTGTGTTGGAGGCACCTGTTTCATCCCAACCATGCCTGAAAACACGTGCTGGGTATTGAGTGGCTGAAGTTACTTCATGCTCTGTGAATGCAGAGCTGCTGTAAGGTGGCCTCTTGGACTCCGGTGCCCTTTTTCTGCTCTACTCCCAACAACAGCAACTCCCTGTCTCTTCCCTGCTTTCCTCTCCTTGTCAGCTCTGTGAACTGCTCAGTGATGGGTATACACAAATGCCTCTACCTGCCCCCTGCTTTGCAGGATTAGGAAATAAGTAAGACACCAGCCATCTGTGTGTTCCAGCAATCACAACAGCATCCATAGAGCATGGACTTTGGTTCATTCACAAATATTAGTAAAAAAATTCCTCTTTCATATTTGCCTGGAAAGCAAGCTGGAACTCATTATAGCTGCATACTTTATGGAAGCTTTGTAAGTGGTGATCACAAGATACCTGGCAAAACTTTAACAGCATACAATGACATCCAAGTTGTCTATTTTCTGGAAAATATATTAAAATTGCCAGTTTTGGCTCTGGGATTAGACTGTAATACAGAACATTTTGAGATAATTCAGGAGTAAAAATACAAAACAGCTTGACACAGACTAATAGAAGAAGGGAAATAAAAAGGCTATCTTAAATTCTGGTGGCAGGCCAACATGAGTATTTAGAAATTAAATCCTAAATCTGACTTGTGGACTAGCAGCAGCTTGTGATGAGTACTGCAGGGGGCAAGGGGCAGCTTCGAGGTCTGTGTGTGTCCTGGCTCTCCAGAGCATTGCAGGTGCTGTCCTCGGGCCGGCTCTGCTGGCGCCATCAGCAGTACCAGCTGGGCAGGGAGCTCGTGTGGGACTGCTCTGCCCTCTTCCCCTCAAGCCTCCCAAAGGACGGATTGGATGAGTGGCAGGAAAAATAAAAAAGCTGATGGGTGTGGAAAGATTAAGATGTCTGTTGATGCCATTTGGCCATACAGCTACAGCCCTGCTATCGAAGAAGCTGAGGCCCTGGACACTGGCTCTACCTCTCCCCAGGGCTTGCAGCCACTCAGGTCCCAGAGACTCCCCTGCATTTGAGGAGGATGAGGATTTTAGGTCTTGCAAAACCAGCCAGCAAAAGAATTTAGAGCGCCTCTAAAATGTATCATGAGCCCATCTACAGCTGGTTGTTGGATGCAAGTACGGAGAAGGAACCTACCTCATTCCATGGGAGACACAGGCCACAGCAGACACAGGGCTGTAAAGGCATGTCGCTCCTGTCCCGGAGAAGGGACGGCGCCGCTGAGGGCCTGGCACACCTGTGAGTGCCGTCAGGTCTTGGCTGCGAGGTTCCCTGAATCCCCATTACGTGCTTACTTTCACTTTCACTTTCACTGCTAATTGGCACTTTTTAGCCATTTTTGCATGTGGAGCGTGTTAACACAGGATAGGGTTATTATCAAATTAATTAGGAGCTCCCTCCAATTAT
>NW_008238358.1:5681518-5689339 GCF_000691975.1 Corvus brachyrhynchos
CGGGGTCCCCCCCAAGCGCCGGGACCCAGCGAGCTCTGGAGCCGAGGTGCTGCTCCAAGAGGTGAGGGTAGCTGCCCCGCTCGGCCCCAGCGAGCTCAGGGATGGCTCCCTGAGCCAGTGGGCGACCCTTCTCCTTGCACAGGTAAGCACGGGGCCTTCAGGGTGGTCAGGCAGGGGAGGCTGGAGCGGAGAGGTTTATCCCAGTACCTGCCTCGCCTCCAGCGAGGGTGAAGCTGCAGTACCTGGTGTTGGAAATAGCTGAGGCTCTCAGGCGGGGGACGGGGATTTATATACTGAAACTTGCAACATACAAAACCACAAAAGCAGCTGAAGCCAACCAGCATGTGGACATTTGCTTAATTGAGAAATAAGCACATAGTTGTGGGTCAGTGACTATACAGCTGATTGGCTGAGGCCATTTTATTTTGGAATAATTTACAGTTGTTAAATGGATTTGGAAAAGCCTTAATAGTGGTTATTAAACTATTGACTTAGCCTGACGTGTTCAGTGTAGTAATCCGTGTTTGTGTTTGTGGCTGTGACGAGGCTGCTGGAGCTGGGAAAGGTGCTGGAGCGCTGTCAGCCCAGGCAGGGAGCTGCGGGGCCGGGGCAGCAGGGGGGGGGGGGGCTCCTCCTGAGCGGACATCAGCAAAGCTCTTCGGATTTTATCTGGGTCAGAAGCAATGCTTTGCTTCCCCATAGTTACAAATTCATTATGTGCATCTCCATCATCATCTATTGAAACTAATTTAATGTCAAAAAACCCTCCTGTACAAAGACTGGCTTTTTTTGCACCTGTGCAGAATCAGACTCGTTTTAAACTCGTCTGTGCAATGAATAACTTCAAGTGCAGCACTTGTCGAGTTTGCCCTTCTGGCCAGCAGTTCAAACTGTTCACATTCATTTATACCACGGTGCAGGATACATTTGCTAGGGACTACAGAGCACATGTTATACGATGCGTGGAAGAAATCCCTCCAAATGAACTAAATGTCTCTCCTACTCATCATGTCTCCTGTCCACAGGTGATTTACAGAGCAGTTCTTATTTTCTTTTTATTGTTTTCTTTTGTATGATGGTTAAAAAGGCAGTGCATGGATACTTAAAAGACAAATTCCCTTTTTTTGCTTTGTTTAACCCCTAAAATGCGCACAGTACTAAATGCTGGTTTTGCCTGAAACACTGTTCTGTGGTCTGGCAGCTGTGTGTTAGTGTGGAGGCTTTGCTAGGAGGAATGGAGCTCTTAAATATTTTACAAAAAGCTTTTTTTTTTCCCCAAAATGACAGTTGATGAGCAAACTCCAGTAGACATCATCCAGGAAGAAGGAATGCTAAGCAGTCAGATTAAAAACAAAACCAAGAAGTTTCCCCTCCAGACTTTGACTCTCCCATCTCAGACAATATTATTGTTTCATTAGTTACCCAGTTAGCCAGAATCCCTTCTGGGAGAGACAGGACCTACATTTCAAAAGAAAAACAAACAAATAAACCATCTCGTAAAACCTCTTATATATCCCTGTTAGTTTTCAAAGAAAAATATAATTCAAGACTTCTTTAAAATATGATACAAGGGTGGGGGAGGTCAGAGGCTCTGAGGGCACCTTTGGAGGTCACCTTAGAGGGCTGCTGTCTGCAGCCAATGGCTGCAATGTTTTTAGTAACTCCCCATCCTCTTTTTAGTTCTCCACTTTGGAAACACACCTTCAGTGTGAATATCTCACTAGACTGAAAGGGGATTTTGAGGTTCCAGGGGAGAAGAAAAGCCCCACCTATTCAGCAGCAATTGCAGAAATGGTGTGAGGCCTGTTCCAAGGAGCCCTGGTGTGAGGTGCGACCATCTCTCCAGTTTGGGCAAACCCTGACCTACAGTGGGAAATTCCCCATTGAGGCCCCTTGCCAGCCAGGACTCCTACACCAGCCCGGCTGTCTGGCACACTGGTTGATGTGCCAGCGATTGTGTTATTGCTTTTCCATCCATTTCACAGGCCTACGGTCAGATGAAAAGGCTCCTTTTCTGGCAGCATTCCCAAGTTTTTTTTGTGTGCTTAGCTATGCAAAACCAGGTAACAGCAGTGACAAAGCTGGGCACGTCCCTGTCTGGCCATTGCACTCAAGCATCAGTGTCTTGATATGCCCTGGTGATGCAGGAGTTCACCTGCAATGTGCAGCCAGGTGAGAGCTTGTTTTTTTTAAATAATGATTATAAATTTTTATTTACTAATTATTTTTTAAACATATCTGGACATACTTTCTTCCTTTTGCCTTTTTAACAATGGTCATTAGTATTTCTACTTTAGAAAGACCATGCTTTCATTTCAATTATTTTACTGTTGTTTTCTAGTCTTAGAGTTGAGAGCTATTCCTGTACTATATATGTAGTGAATGAGTACACTCAATGGATATTTATGCAGTATTTCAAAAGAGAGTTGCTGCTTTTCCCACATACTTATCTATCCAATAGGAAAGAACAACATGGGAGTTTTCTATCATGAAATGAAAAGCACACAAAAATCTGGGGGATCCATGTATTTCAGAACTGTGTAATGCCACTGTATTTACCTCCAAGTACTCTGTGAAGTATCCCGTGTGAGGGCACTAACCTAGATAGTTTACGTAAGACCGTAGAAATTCAATTCCAGAAATGAACGTTCGTATCTCTAGGAACAGCTGGAGAGGCTCAGGTCTACTCATCCTGCTCAGAATGGACATGAGGAATTTGGATTAGATGCAGATGGAGCGGGGATTTCGTTAATGACAGAAAGAGAGGCAAACATGTTGAGACATAAGTGCCTGAATACAAACACAGAATATCTGTGTGCGTATTTCTGACTTTAAACTATGAACACCATAAATATGCTATCATGCAAGAGGAAAAGCATATGTAAACATAACAATATCCCATTACCTCTCCAGCAAAGAAGAATTTTCATCACCCATTCATATCCCATTGAATCAGCACAAAGATTCACTGCTGGCTGTTAATTATCCTCCACAAAGACCTGGCTATTGTGTTCAATTTTAGTAAAGGCACAGTTGTTTTTGTAGTGTACATAGAGAGAATGGTACCTGAGGGAGCAGGGAGGAAAGAAATACGCTTGTGTAGAATTTTAACTAGGAGAGTTCTGTTGCACAGAAGGGATTCATTGGGTGGGATTTTGATACGTGCTTCAGGAAATTAAGCTTTTTCAAGACAAAAAACCTTGCTGTGGCTCTCTGAATATGTGATACCACTCAGTGTTTGAAAGACATCAGCCACTTAAAAATAGCTTGCTGTTACTTAAAAGAATTTCTAAGACTACTTTGACTGAAGGGTAGACAGGAGGGACTGGTCTGTTTTTCTCTGAAGTCTCTGACCCTCCAGTCACATCAAGGAAGGTGTATGCAAGAGTTCACAAGGCCCATTCATCTCCCTGGGGTTTTTGAGGGGCACTTGGAGGCCGCCAGCCAAAGGCAGGAATCCACTTCCTCCATACCAGCATGGTGGACCTTACTGGGACCTTACACAGGAGCTTTCCTGGCAGGACCCAGTGCAATGTCACAGTAGGAGAGCGCCAGCTGGAACCGTGCTTGGGCTGGGTGGGATGCTGGGGTCACCAGGATTCATGGAATTCAGGAAAAGAAGAGCTGGGAACAGTGGCAAGTTATCCCAGGGAGTCATGTATTTTCTGCACTGAATGGTTGCAAACACTGCAGTCGCTTGGCATTTTAGAGGGTTCAGGAAAGATCCACTGAAGGTGTTATTTTAGAGGGTGAGTTCTGTCCCACGTGCCTTCCACTATCTGAATGTTAGGCAGGAGGAAGCAAAGCCTTGAGACACTTGGGTTGCTGAAGTCACTGCTGTTGGTATGAAGCAGGTAGGTGGCTCTAGGCTCACGTGGAAGGACTAGCCTCGCTCAGAGGCAGCACAGCAGCTGCAATGAAGTCAGCCTCGTTCCCTATTTCTCATTTCTACTCAACGCCTCTCTTCTCCTTGGTTGTGCAAGGATAAATACAGAGCTCACAGAGAGGTTGTTTGTTCCAAGTGTGCAATTTGAAAGGACAGGAGAAAGCATGTAGCTTTGGGTGGAAATACTGATAAAAATAAGAAAACAAAATAAACAAAGCTGAAGGAAGAGAATTAGAACTTCTCTAAATACTAAGAATAGCTAGGGATGCAGGGAACACAAAGATAATATCGGGTCAGGAAAGTGAAGCAAGAACTTTGGGGTGGGATGTAAGAAACCACAAGACGTGATAGGATGATCACTGTTGGTCACTGAGACACTGGCTGTGGCACAGCCCTGTTGAGGTGCCTGTCCCTGCCATGCTGCTTGGATATGACTCTGGTAGTCCTGCTGCTCCCTGCTTGACTAGACTCCAGCAGAATGGGACAATTTCCTTTGCAGTCCCTAGTGGTTAATCCAGTATAGCAGCTAAGAAATCAGCACCAAAAGGCTGAGTTCACTTAGGAGATACTTAGATCCTTGCCTTGCATTGCAAAGGAAAGACCTGCATAGGCTACCCCCAGAATCCCACGCTTTGTCTGATTCTAGAAATGAAATAGATTGATTATATCTTCTGCTTATCTGTCAGCACTGTGTTCAGCATTAAATCCTGTCCAGCTTGGAGCAGCTACTTTTCTTTGCACCACTGAAATGGGAAGATTAGTATTGGTTCATGCTCAGAAACTTCCTACTCAGAGCAGCTAGAAACAGATCATTAATGAAGTGTGGTATGTTGTTTCCTTTGCTTCTTTTTAAGTTCTTTGAGACCAAGGTGGGAGATGCCCAGTGGCATATGGCCTACAAGAGCTGTAGAGTGTCTCTCCTATTATGAGACCTGATATTTAAACTTGATGTTTGCTGCTCAAATGATGCCTGTGAGCAAGGAGGATTCCAATACATATCTACTATTCACAGCTTGGGAAGTGTTGCAAGACCATTTTGTCTGTATGTCTTCTTGTTACCAGAATTATTTTTTGCATTTTGGTATACCCCTGGGTTAGAAGGGAAGACCAGAAATATTTTGGGGATTTTAATAGTTACTACAAACTGCGTAGTATCCTAATAGCTGCTTGTAAAGTTCCTGTTTATTTAGGAGAGACTTGTATCATATCTGTATAATTTTTAATGTTTAATATTAAAACATCTTGAAAGGATTTAAAAGATTTTTTTTCCTCCATTGCTTTTTTGTGATGAGTGAGAAAATAGTTTTGATGCCCCTTCTGCCTCTGATTTTCTTGACCCCCAGCTGTTGTCCTGGAGCTGGAACAGATGCACACTGTACCTCCCAACCAGCAGCACGAGGGGAAAATAGCCTTCAGCAAAATTCTGTGGGAGACATGCTGTGCTCCATGTGTAAAGCTGGAGGATCAAAGATATAAACTAGGAGTATGTGGGGTTTTCTTTCAGTTCCTGCAGGGGGGTAAGACTTGCCTTAACTAGATTTACCTTCTAGGAATGCAAAGTCAGCGTGGAAGAATGCTGGGTCTTCTGGCTTCCTCAATGTTTGGACTGCTTCTATCAGCCTTACAATAAAAGGATACCAAAATTAATGTGCAAAATGTTGCAAGAGAAATGATCAGCTGGCCAGCATCTAAGGGATGTATTTGTAGTCATGTCCCAGGAGTTCAAGTGTGATCAAGTTCAGGTGCTCAGGTGGAGCAACAGAGCGGGCAAACTGGTGTGCTCTGACCTGAGGAGTGGGGACAGTTTGCTTTGCCTCCTCCACTCCATGTTTTTCCCTTCATTCAACCAAGCAGCCTGACCACCCAGTGCTGCAGCATTTCAGTGCTATTTTGCATCAGATGCACACAACCCAAAGCATGGGCTTTTCTAGTATATCAGTTGCATCTTCTTATTATGACTATCCTAATCTATTTCTAAATGTGCTAATTCCTGTAAGTGGCTGTCATTTTCTTATGGCTCAATTTGTACCATGGTTAAACACTATGCAACAAAGGAAGGGTCCATTTGCTTGTGTAGCCTTCAGTTGTGGCCTGAATACTGTCTTATACAGAGTTAGTCTTTATGCACAAGGTAAAGAAACACCAAGGTAAATATTGACTGAAAGTCTGAAAGCTCTTGGAGATGAGCTGGGATCTCTGAATGTTCAAGGAATTGTGTATCAAAATCCAGAATACCTTATTAGAGTGGTATTTGTGATCTTGCTGTTCACACTTCATGTAGCAGCAGCAGAGGGAAGTCACTCAAGGTCATGGTTTCCTGGTGGATGCTGTGCCTTAATGGGATTCAGGGCAGCACTGTTGGGTGGGAGCAAATGAGTTCAGCTTGGACCACCAGCTTTGGGGGGTTTGGGCCCCCATAGCAAGGCCTCAATCAGCCCAAAACACCCATCAAGGACACACCTGAAGAGAGAGAAGTCTAAGCAGTGCTGGCACACAAGGTAGGTGACTGCAACTTTGGGTTGGTTTGTGCTACATAACAGAGCTCATTTGGGACTTCAGCATGGAAATAAATGTATGTCAACTGCACAGGTGATGGATGGAGTGAGTAATTTCACAAGGTATGTGAGAAAAACACAGAGATGAGATCAGCCACAGGGGAAGTAGACGAGAGGTTGGGTAAAAGTGAAAAATAAACAGAGAGGGAGAGTTATTCCTCCTTTTTTAGATTCATAGAATTATTAGGTTGAAAAAGTTTTTTAAGATCATCAAGTCCAGCCATTGACCCACCGCTGCCGAGTATACCACTAAACCATGTCCCTAAGCATCACATCTATATGGCTTTTAAATCCCTCCAGGGAGGGTGCCCCCACCACTTCTCTGGGCAGCCTATTTCAATGCTTGATAACCCTTTCAGTGAAGAGATTTTTCCTAATGTCCAATTTAAACCTCCCCTGGTGCAACTTCAAGCTGTTTCCTCTTGTTCTATTACTTGTTACTTGGGAGAAGAGGCTGAATCCCACTCAGCTACTCTCTCCTTTCTGGTAGTGCAGAGTCACGAGGTCCTCTTTGAGCCTCCTTTTTTCCAGGCTAAACACTCCCAGATCCCTCAAGCTGCTCCTCATAGGACATACTCTCTAGACCCTTCAGCATCTTCATTGCCTTTTTTTGGACATGCTCCAGCACCTCAATGTCTTTCTTGTAGTGAGGGGCCCAAGACTGAACACAGATTTTGAGATGTGGCCAGTGTCAAGTACAAGGGGACAATCACTGCCCTGCTCCTGTTGGGCACAGTGCTGGGGACTAAAACAACTACCCAGTGTAAGCACTGAATCAGAAACATTTTCTTCTTCTTTGTGTGAAGGAAACTAAAATGTTTTCTGGAGTAAGAACTGCCCCTAAAATGCGAGTCTGCTTCCTGGGATGGAAAAAGGAAGCATATTCAGCAAGAAAGGGGTTAAAAGGTAGTAGGAGGAACTTTATCCTTCTCCTACTCGTCCATTACCTTTTCCTAGGAACTACATTTCCTGATTAAAGGATATGTTACGTAAACCATGTAAATTGGTTTTTTTTAATATCATGATTGCACTTCAAATGTAAAAACATATGGCTCTTTCTGGGCTTCTATGAGTGAGTGTGTGCCTAAGGCATGTGCTGCTGCCTTGCCCATGGCTTGCAGGGCTGGCAGTGCAGGAGCAGCCACAGAGCAACAGGACAGAACAGCCAGCGGCCAAGGGAGCACTGGGTGCCTGGGACTGGAGCCCTGGGAGAGGAGCTGACAATTTTCTGTGTGACAGAGACCAAATGTTGAGACAGACCATTTTTGTAATGGCCAGATAAGATGGCAGCGGGAGCAGCAACTGTGAAACAGCTGGTGCCTCTTGACAAGAGCATGTTACATCTTTGTTTTGGTTACTTTTAATATCTTCCTGTTATTA
>NW_008238358.1:5689374-5701900 GCF_000691975.1 Corvus brachyrhynchos
AGCGAGGCGTGCCTGCATGGTCCGTCACACAGCCGGCAGAGTGGGAATGCCTCAGCACCCCTGGGAGCCTGGGTGTATCTCATATGCCAACCAGGGAAAAGTGAAGGGAAGGTCTGTATGGCCACCAGGTCAGCCTGTGGGGGCATTTTGATTTAATCATGTCTCATATATGGCCGGGGGTATCGTATTTTTCAGCTTTGCTTTTTCCAACAGTTTTAGATACCTCATGTGGGAAAAGTAGTATCTTTTAAAGAATACATTCTATATTTGGTAGTGAGTGATTCAAGGCATGAATGTGTCTGAAGGAGAAAGGCTTTTCAAGTAGCATGTTGCTGGTCAAAGGTTTCTCCACAAATTCTGCTGGGCTGTGCCTCTGAGTCGTGCTGCCCTCTCACCAGCCTGAGCCTTGAGGAATCAATTTGGGAACTGCTTGAGACTCTGCATGATATTCTTCGATGGTCTCTTCCTACTCCAAAAAAATACAGGTAAATCTCAGAGAGAATAGGACATTCTTGTTCCTTCCTAACAGCTTAGATGGGTGAGTGGCAAGGCTTGAAAACCATACAGAAATGACTGAGAGAGGAGCACCATCCCACAAGGAAACAGCTACTAATGTTGCAGAAGTGGTGGGCTTGGAAAAATTAGTTTTGGTGTTTTATTAAGTACAGGACAACCTTAAATAAAAAGGTGGAAAACCAGATCTAATTTATCTTCAGCCAGTACCTTGACAGTAGGACTAACTGACGAAATGATGGGAACGGCCTCTATTAACATCCAGGCTGAAAATCTCAAGTTGGCTCTAATGCCATGGGGCTGTAAAGAGGCACTTCATACACGCAAGCATGTGCAAAGTGGTCCAAAGCAGAGAGCATGGTCCAGGCAACAGCAGGATCTGTGGGGGCTTTGCAGGATTTCAGGCTCAGGCTTTGAGGTACCCAAGAGGACACTGAGATGCTGCTGAATTCAGAGCCTCTCTCACCATTAATGCCTCAAGTTGTTCTCCTTCTGCATAACTACAGGTGCATGGTACAGGCAGAACCTGGGCTGGTTGAACTTGGGAGCTGTGTTTGCAGCTGGGCTGCTACATCCAGGAATGCCAAGCGATGCTGTGTGGCAGCACTTTGCAAACTGTGAAGGTATGTGGAAAATCTACAAGAGGAAGGAAAAATGTTTTCCAAAGAACAGAACTAGTCAAATTAGATTCTTAGTCAGAAGAGAGGACAAGGAAGAATGTTGAGCCATTCTTCTTTGAGATAGAAAGATGGTGAAATGGAGGATGGACTGGGATTTAAAAAAATGGGAATTTATTTCTTGGTTTTGCTGTGAGACTTCACATGTAACCTCTGGCAAGGCTCTTGATGCTCTTGCACATCTCACCCATGTCTGTGAAATGGGGATAATCTCTTCCACGATCAAAAAAGATTTTATGAGGAGAACATCCTCAATGGTTTGAGTCCTCAAGCAGAGAGGTAGAGTGGTATCAGAGGGAGTTCTCTGATTTCCTTCTATTATGGGCACCGCTGAGTTAGATTAGAAACAAGGCAGGATTTCAAACAGTTTTGGAGTTGAACAGTGTTGGTATCCAACAAAGAGCAAATGTTTTTTATTGATAGATAAGGATATTTTGTTTCTCACAGTGTAAACACAAAAATATTTGTCTTTGTAGATTAGCTGCAGCAATGAAATTACTTTGCGTAGTCACTAGTTGGGAGTTCTCAGACTTGGTTAATATACCCTAAATGGTCTGGCACAGGTTGGAATGGGGAGTTGAATTAAACACAAGATACTGGGCAGGGTGAGGCTTTTTCTCTTAGGATACAGCCACTTCTGTTCTCTGTGAAGTCTCTGTTTATAACCCTCGTACTGATGACCACGTAGCAAATGTGGATAAATGGTGGACAACCCAATGAGGAAATGGGAGAAAGGACCATCAGCTCACTGACATGTTGGTTGCCACTCATTTTTGATGAGAGTGGCTGCCTCTCTGCCCCGAAACCCTTAACATACTTTAATTCCTATTGATTTCTATTTGATAAAAGTGGTATCTAACTCACAGTTTACTGAAGCCAAAATTTGAGGTCCTTTATTCTGACTTTGACCAATAAGTTTCTTCTCCCCATGGAAGGTTTGGGGGCAGATTACAAAGTTTCACAGATAATTTGTAAACCCCTAAAACTTGTTGTGGGTTTTCAGTTTTGTTCTATTTTTTTTTCCTGTGGCCTTTAGATATCTGCTTCCCAGCCTGCCTCCTCCATTGCCTGAAAATCATGGGAATAAGGAAATGTTTGCTGACTTCCAGATGTGAATTACAACAGAACTGCAAGGGTCTGGGTCCCAGAATCTCAGAAATCAAGTGTGTGTTTAGCTTTGAGTTTCTGCAGAATCCTACTGCTCTGGGGCCTTAACTCTTTAGGGAACAGTAAATAAGAAAAAGGCAGCTCTCTCCCTCTGGACTAGAAATAACTTGCCGATTTAATTGACTTATTTTATTATAGATGTTTATGTTGAATTGTCCTACTATAGAAATGGTGTAATTCATCCAGGAAATAAAATGGCTCCAATGATGAACTTGAGTGTCATGTAAAAAAACAATGAGTACTGCCAACTTTCTAAGGTTTTATAACACTGTTTCCCTTAGACTGTTAAAATCGGACTCAACTTGTTAAATATTTACTTATTTAACAAACACGCTTTAACTTCTTCCCTATATCTTTAAGTAATGAATGACAAAGCACAAAAAGAAGGCTACTCACCTAGTTTATTTCAGATTAGAAAAAACAGGGAATGGCAGGTATAACGTACTGAATAGAATGGGTATTTATATTCCCATAAAATTGCAAAAGGTAGCTAGTTTAGATGACTGTAAGAGTTTAGAGTAGTTAAGAGTTTAGAAGACTTTATTGCTCCAAGCCTTGGAGATTCTTATTGCCTTGCTAGGTCATTATTATTCTCGTAGCAACAAAAGCTTAAAAAAAAAGTTCATTAAAAAATCTCAGGATAAGATCACAAACATGTAGCAGCAAGAATAACTATGCTACACACTTACCTTTTGTCACCCTGTGACAAGAATGGGCACCTCTGTTTTTCGGGAGTTAATCTTTTTGGGGAAAAGAGGGGAATAGCAGAATTTGGCTGCTGAATCCTTTAATTATCTTTCCTTCGTGTGGGGTATGAAGGACAGTGAATCAGAGCACTGCTAGGTATGGCCACAGGCATCCAAGGCAGCCTAGGTGCACTGATTACTTCAGCACCTACAAGTGAGATTGCTGAGCTGGAGAGACAAGTTTCCTTGTTACACAGTATGAAGAATAGAAAGTTCCTGGACTGTATTTTTAGAGATGTAAGCATGCTTAGCAAAGGAGGGTCTGACGTATACAGTGCAGAAGAGAGAGATAGATGAAAGCTGAGTTACTGTGACTAGAACATAAAATGTCAGGCAGTCATCTAGAGGGGATTGTGAATGTTGGGAGTGCCAGAGCTTGTCACTAGATGTGTTGCTGACAGGTGATGAACACACAACCCTGGGGTGAAGTAAACAAACCTTGTCAAACACTCCCAAGCTATGAAGAGGGAGAAATGTGACTGAGACAAGCACTGTAGTGGCTAAGGGGTATCTTGAAGATTGTGTGTCCATTGATACTGGGCTTGGACCTCTCTGAATTTCCTTTTAGGATTTAGGTGCCAGAGGGGTGTGACACTGGCAGGACACTGGCAGGACACTGGCAGGACACTGGCAGGAGTGTCTCTGGCAGACCAGCAGAGCCGAGGGCCCTACACTGCACTGACAAGGGTGAGCAATGCCAAGAACCCTGATTTAACTTCCTTCAGCTGTGTCTTCTGCACGGTTACCACAGCTGTATTACAGAGCAACCAGGAACATTTAGAGGCTCAAGATGTGTGCCCCTCACCAAACTTTTAAGAATGGTTAGACCCATGGACAGATGGAGAAAGTGGGATGAGAGGCTTTTCACCAGCACCCGTTCCTGCTACCTTAAGATCAAACTCCAGGCTGCCAGGGCATGAATTTTATCTCTAGTCCGCTGTGACCCAGAAGATGCTGTTTTCTCTTTTGTCTAGTGTGCTGCATATGTAGATTCTTGTGAGGGTATCCCATGGGGTCTTTAAGAACAAAATCTGGTCCTTTCTTTCATGCTGGGTTTCAGCTCATCAGGTTTGAGAAATCTGGGGGAAAAAAACCCAGTCTTTTTTCCCCCCAAAGTTAAAGGGCAAAAGTGGACTATGCAAAGCTGGATAGCGATGGATTAGAAATCCAGCACGGACCTGTGAGGGGCAGATCTGATGGGGCTTGGTTTCCCTTTGGCAAATTTTGTTTGGATTCTCCTAGGTCTGTACAGCTGGAAGCTCTGACTGCAGCTTTTCCTGTGGGTGGGTATTCATAACATCTTTCCATCTTCACAGCTTTCTTGGTGTTTAATAAGGGCTTAACTCAAGCTTTGGTGGGTCCCCTTTTACTTAGCAGCTTGTTCTTATGAAAAGTATAGAAATGTAGCATTTTCAGCCTTTTATTGTTCTGTCAGATGTGGTTAAAATTGGCTACTGTTTGTTCTTGTTCCTTCTCTCTTGCACAACATGCAAGTGTGTACCTGCACCTATGTGTGCACACGTGCGTGCGCACACACAGAGATTTATTATACATATGAAGAGATAATGGTCTCAACCCCCTTTTAATTTCTGTAGGAATCCAGGCTAGGGAAAAAAATATTGCAATACTACTTCTTTGGGAGAGGAAAAGGAGAATGAACTAATTCTGTTTTTTATGCAGCAGACAGAATACTCAATTACCACTTTGCTTAAATGTAAGGTGTGTTGCTGAAAATCTGGCACTACTATTAAGAAGTAAAATATATAGTGGGCTCTGTGTCCTGGAATTGCAGTCATGCTTGTGCACGGCATGCACGCTTTGCCTCCGGTGCCAGAGTGGTCCTGCTGAGACTGGAGGAATGCACAGGGAACGCAGGCTTGCCATGGCATCCCGTCTCCATTATGTCTTTTGGAGCTCTGCCACAGAAAAGAAGGAATTTTATCCTTCATTTGTAAGTAATTAAGATGATAGTGGAGTTTGAATTTTCCAACTTTGTGAAAACAAACTAATAGCAATGATCCACTTCAATAACTCAAATATTAATTGACACAAGAGAGAGAAACAATACATTAAAAAATAATTAACTTTTGTTAATTAATTTTTAGGAATAGGAAGGACACCTGCAGCACGTGCAGATGTTTGCAAGTGTCATTAGACTGGGAAGGTTGTGCAGTAATTTGGAAATTGAAACAGGTCAAAAGGACCAGGAATGATCTGCAGCATCGTTTGAGAAGTAAAGTATATGATTACTAGTGAGCTGCAATAAAGGTGATAAAGATGTGCATTTTTTAAGGATGTTTATAGAAGCCAGAGGTTAATTAGCAGTTAAAAAGCATCCACTGGTGTTTTAAGTCAGCACCATGAGTGTGTTAATTATAATTTTCAGCCTCAAATGTGCCTCTTTCAGACTTAAGCTGAAACAGATTGATGATTCTTTAACTGAGGCATTTCTTAGATAAATTTTAATTAGTAACTTCCCCCCTTCCCCCTAAACAATTTTCTTCTACGACCAGAACTGGAATTTCGTATCTCACTCGGCTTTCTCTTCCTTGGTATTTGCGATGAAGTTTGAGTATTACCTGTGGTAATGCAGGATGGTAAGAGCTAAGGGGAATGCATCTGTTACCAAGGTCTTGTCCAAATTTTATATTTTGACTTTGCAGAAATGTAGACACAGAAAAATGTGAAATAAACCCTAGACCTTTCCACCTCTTTCAAAGTTAGTGAGTAGAAAGGCACAAACCTAGTTTGTTCTGTGCCTCTTAATGGTTTTGTCTACTCTAATACAATGATGCTGCTAGGAAAGACCACAGAAGTTTTATATGCCACTCTGAACATGCCAGAACTCTCTTCAGAAACTGGGGTTCTTCACAGGGAGAGTACACCAGGCACCCTGGGGGCATTTAAGCCCCCAAGTCAAGATGACACGGGCTGTGTGTAATCCCCTAGCACCAATTAAAACAAAATGCTGAGAATCCCTGAGAGGTCAGGTTATTCCTTGCATCAGACACCTCTCAGGGAAGGTTCTCATGTAATACCATCTCCTGTCCAGCCCTCTTCTGTAGGCTGCTACCCACAACTCCTTTTTCAAAGATCGTGGCAGGGATTTTTTTTTTCCCCTAAGAAAAAAAACCCTCCCTCACCTGAAGATATGTAAGAATTCAAAACTGTCATACATGTTTCCAAATGACCTTACATTCATTTGATCTCTCACTGTTCAGACCACACTGTGGCCTTCTGGCTGCTGGAGCTGAGACTTGCCAGAGAAAGCACGGGATGTGGTTTGGACTATAGCCCCAGACTTCCTTTTCCTAGAGGGAGCCACGGAGTCCTGCTTGCTTTTGTTTCGGGAATGGGAATTCAGACTGAGATTCATAAAAGCAAGTCACTTCTTCCCTCCAGAAGTATTTCCTTTCAGAATGTGTAACTCCTGCTATTATGTTTTCAATTTTTCAGCAAACATATGTGCATGTATATAATTTGCTAGTCTCTTTCATTTCACTGGCCTACTTTTATATCAGTGCTATTAAAAATAAAATGCCAAATTTTGAGAAAGAATTACACAAGACAAGAAATACACAAGACTTTTTTTTCCATTCGGGTGGCTTTATACTTTTATCTATGTGTCTATTTATTTACTTCCATTCCAATTTTGTGATGGGTTATGGAGGAAGATCCTTAGATGCTGTATTACTGATTCTGCAAGTCATGGTTATGCGGCCTCTTCCTCTGAACAATTTTCCTAACCTTACCTGAAGGATCTACAATTTTTCCCCCAATTATTTCTGTAATTATATTTTATCTGTTGTGATGACCTTGAAGGGCAGGAATTAAGCATAAACAAACAGGATAATGATGGGGCCCAAAGGCAGTAACTTTTAGGAAGCTTGAAAAAAAGGACATGTATTTCTCATTTAAGAGCAATGAAATGAAAAAAGGATTAGCCTGCTACATAGTTTTCAGCTATGTACTGATCTGCTTCTTCCTGGTGCCTCTTCCCCAAGGGGCGGGAGAGTAGATGACTTTGTTCCATCTTTGTAAGAAAGAAATACTGTTAATGAAAAAAATTCTTACTTAGATGGACTTTGCTGCCAGTTGAATAAAAACCGCACATATTTTACAAGGAAGATTTAACTAAATACTCTTTATTTCTTTCTTTACACAACTAAAACCAAGATAATGAAATTAATGGGGAAAAAAATCCCTTGTGCAATAACACCAAACTTTGTTCCCTATTGTAGTGATATAGTTTAACACAAGAAAGAAAAACCAGCAGAAATAGTTTTCTCTAACATTATTAAGAACAGAACCTGTTTACCAGTCAAACATTAAATGTCTCCCGAGAATTTGAAAATTTGCAAAGTATACAAAAAATACATCACCTGGGGAGAGTTACAGCTATAACAAACAAGGAAGAATTTCTGACTAAAAAGGAACATGACTTATTTTGTCCCAATTACTCAAAAATATTCATAAATACAATGACTAGGTTGAAAACAATGTTCCAGAGGTCTGTCCTCACATACTGGTGCATGTAGAGCTTGGACAGACTTTCTGTTGCCCCCATTCCTTGAAGATCAGTCATCTGTGTCGGTGAAGAGTCACAGCCTTTAGATTTGTGCCCAGACTGGGTTGTTAGGCTACTTATTTACAGTTTCTTCCTCTTACCAGGCAGCATGTTTCAGACCTCCAGTGAAGTGCATGAAGAGCCTGGAGCTGGCATGTTCCTGCTGTGGCTGCTGTGCTGCCCATGAGTTTGCTAGGCCTGCCTTTATCCCATCAACAGCTTCTACTGAGTGGGAGCAGACCAGTGGAATCAAGTGTTTCTCCTGCTAACAGCTCGACCCAGGTACGACAGATTTCTCTTTGACCTTTCTGTAGTGGAGTTGTTTCAAGCAGAGACCAGTATTTTTAGAATTGCTTCCCCATTTAAAACAGAAAACATGCTCTCCTAAAATCCAATTTCACCACCTATTATTTGTCTTCCATACAGTTACACTTGGATACCATCACACTTATGCAGCAGACTATACAAATGCCTTGATATTTCACATGCTCTCAGGTACCATTTGTGCTCCTCTAAAGGCTTGGAATCCTGGGCTACGGACAAGACACTTTACACAAAACATAGCCAAAAGCAAACTCCTGTGTTGTCCAGCAAGCTTGACACCCTGAATTAATCTACTTGCAGCTGCTGAAGGGAGCCTTACATCTCCTCCTCTGCTCCCACCCATGGAGCTCTGTTGCTCACAGTGTCTAGTTTGACTCAATATAGCTTGCAATATGGGAAGCAGTATTTTTGCAGGATTTGTTTTCTTATGGCGATGTCCATGACCTATTAGGTTGGCTCAGCTTCTGGGTAGACCAAACCTACTGCTACAGCCTGCTCCCCCCCTGCAGAATTTGTGTTCTTGTAGCCACTCATGTCAGAATAGGGAGGTGCTTTCTGGAGGATGATGACACAATGCCAGCCAACAGTTTTCTCGAACCACTGCTGGTTTTATACTAGGCAAGGGCTCCTTTCTCTATTTGATGAACTCAAGTCATGCAACTATCTCAACTACTATATGCTGACTCACTAAACCTCACAGGTCAACTTCCTGTCAGTCCTGCCTGTGGCCCTATGGAAAGATGACCCAATATTCTTAAGCAAATGGACCCATACAGGATGTAGAAATTAAGAGTGCAGTATCTAGGACTGATAGCTACACTCTTGTTCTTGTCTGGTAAGACTTAAACAAATTGCAAATGAAGGCTGAAATTCAGAATGAAGTTGAATTCTACGAAGTTTAAGAAGTCTGATTCAAAACCTTGTAATTATCTTGGGTTTTGTAGTACCATGTAGATGTTTAGCACTTAGAAAACATGGCTTTCCAGATTCTACTAAAATTTTAGACAGATTACTGAAACAGAAGAAGGTACCTCAGATTCAAAAAGATATACCTCTCCTGAATGGTTAGATTTTTTCGTGTTCTAGTTATTTTCTGAGGTATGAGATTTACAGATAATCCTGCTAGTTGTCCTTCCAGTAAAGGACACATTTTAAGGTAGATTGTTGAATGGAATCCCTCCTAATTCTTCAATGGCATTTCAGACCTACCCTTTCAAACTAAAGTGACCTAAGCCTGAGTTTTCCTGGCATTACATTCTGTCACAGCAGAATGCATTCCTGTCCGTCTTGTCCCGTTGCATTCTAGGCTTCAGCATGGCAAAACCACCACTCTGCAGAGGAATGGAGTACCACAACTGTGAAAACTGAACTGGACCACATACCAACAATCCTTCAATAATGTGTTCCTTTAAAGAAGTGCAGGGTTACCAGTAGAAGGGACCACTAAAGACAGAAATAACATGCCATAGGTCCAAAGTTTCAAAGGACTATAGAGACAGAAAAGCTATTTCCAAGTATAGCAGACACTGCGCGGGATGGGAGTTGTGCTAGACAGTGCACTTCCTTCTGAATTTGTACTGTGTCACACAGAGACTGAGCTCCAAGACTTACACCAATGAGGTACAAGTTACAATGGACAAATACAGCATTGAGCTTACAACTGAAATACAGGGTAGGTATTAAGTTTTACAGTTCTTTCCAAGTTGGATCTGATTTCATCTGTCAAAACCTTCTCTCAAGTTTCATCAGAAGCTGGTAGACATTGTTTCCTCTCCCACATTATATTGCTACTTACCCCAAAGGCTGCATCTTAGTTTTGAAACTGCTGCATTTTGGTATCTGGTAGAGGTATTCTTATTATTTATAGAGCAGTATTACTTTCTCTGTATCTACACAGCTCAATTTACAACACACCATTTTCAGCAAATTGATCGAGAATTAATTCATCCCAGGACCTGCAGTTAACCAGGAACAGCCTGGAAGCAGGAGGCAAGGGCTTAAAGAGGCAAGGCTCTTTAAGAGTAAACTGGTCATGGTTAGTTTATTCAGATCACATCTGGGTACAGTACATCTGGTGGGCAATCTCAAGAAAGAGAAAACAATGTCTCCTCCAATTGGGCATAGAGCTCAGGCTCTGGGGATACTGTCACAGTGCTAACTCTGCAAGAAAGACCAGCACCTACAGGAACTCAGGTGTCCAGTTTCGATACCAGCATCTCCCTCATGTATCCAGGATTTTTCTAGTGAGTGTCTTAATGCTACTACATCGATAAGCAGAAAACCCTACAAATGATGTCTTTTTTTTTAAACTTATTTTTCTTCTCATGTGTTCTTAATCTCCACTGGGAAGTGGTAAATAGACACACGTGATTTCTATTACCAGCCAGTTTCTATTTAACAATTCTGAGTCTCTTTACACCTCTTTTTCATAATAGCAGATCTTTTTTTACAACTTTCTTGTAATTTATCTTGAGTTTTTTGTCTACTTTTTAAATAGTCTGTTAATATTCTGGTTTAGTTCTTTATATGAATTTAGTAATACCATAAGAGTGTACCCCTTAATTTTAGATACTTGACTAGAAAAAGATGGTCCTCCACTAGTGTTAAGCCTAATTACATCTGAGTTTTATTGCACTGAAAAACTTTTATATATAAAATCAATCCCATTACTGGTACTTCAAATCTTTCTGTCTTAAAGCACTGCAGTTATGTCCCAGGCCTGCAATCAGATCCATGTAGGTAAACTACTCTATTGACAACATCCCACTTAAGTCAGACAGCTCTCAACATGCACCCAGCTGTAGAAGAAAGAACAACTTTCATATTTAGATTAAGTCCTAGACAACACAATCTTCCTAAAGCAAAATGCCATTGACAGTATTTGGCAATACCCTGCTAAATAGCAGGTTTTTAACATCATTTTCCCCTTCAAAGCATATGAACAGGAATTATTTCTCTTACATATCAGTCTTTAAAGGAACACCTCAGTTACTGAAAGTCTAAAGTAACCACTAATAGTTCTGGTTCCAGGATGACAGACTCTCATACGTTTCACTAGCAACTTCTGATATTGCCAAACAAACTGCAAGTTCCATACTAGTTGTAGAAGACTTTTTTTTTTTAAATACTACAATGGTCAGGTAATTTTGCATTTTCATTTTTTCCTGAAATGTCCTTATGTATGTATACTGATGCATTTTTAGATGTTGTGTATATTAGCTTTCACTGGCTAAAAATAATTTCTGACACTGTTTAAAAAAACCCTGACTTCTTTTCCAAGTTACTTTTGCTTCTTATTAAAATAAAAAATACAAATTGCAAAAAAACCTTCTTCCTTATGGCTGTGTTATCTATCTTACCAACAACTGATTCTAAAGTAGAGTTACAAGTGACTATGTAAACAAATACAGACATTTAACAAACAGAAGTATTTGGCTGGGGTTTTTTTAACTACCTTGAAAAAATAAATTGTGACAAAAAGCTTTGGGATTAATTTACAACTTACTATTAAGTCACCTGAAGGTACTCTCAACATACCAGCAAAAGTAAATTGGTTAGAAATAAGACTAAACATCACACAGTAAGAACAATCTTCCACTGACAGCAAAATACTTCAATCTTCCTCCATCATAACTTCCAGATATTAAATTCAAATTTCTGAGTGTGTTTTTTCCTGTTCTGTAATAGTGTCCAAGCTAAGCTTGGGCAGTTACTGCAAGGTCATAGTGCTGGGACTGATTAAAAAGCACTGTTTATTCTCCGCTCAGAGAGGCTGTTGAAAATCCTGACCATACTGCTGGGTTTCCAAGTTACTAACTTTGCTATGAGTTTATCTCAGGAGCCTGGAGCTTCACATACTCAGCCCACCTGTGGACATATGGACTGTGCTCACTGTATCTCCTAGGTAATCCTCAGTTCTAATTACATTAAAGATTGTAACAGGAAAGTAGGTTTGAGGGTTCTTTGGCCTCATTCAGACTCCTTGGAACACCACACTAAAGGTACCCATGAAAAATTCATCATTCGGGAGAATTTCTAAGCTAAGGGTCAAAACCAGTGCCTCAACCTACACACTCTCCTATGACCCTGCACACGCACTCAAATGGGACGGAAGGCCAAGCCCAAATTCTTCCCCTTTACAGGAACCCTTCACAAGCTACATGGTGTAACAGAGAAACAGGCCCCACTAATAATCATTCCTGTATCATCATATACTTATGTAACAATTTAAACATATTTCCTGCCTTAGTTTAACAATCAGAGAGCTCCCAGTTTCCTTTGTGTTGCATAACATGAGACACAGACCAGCCTGACGTTAAGGGAAATCTTACTAATTCTCCTTAACATGATCAAAATAAAGCCTCCTGGCACAAATGCTCGATCCGTGCCAAGGTTCGGCTGCCCAGCTCAGGGCAGGTACTCCCGCTGGAAAGTCGTGTCACGTTAAGATCTAACTCGCGGCATTATCCTGGACGGGTTTTGCTCTGCATTAGAGACAGCGGAGGTTTTAGGTTCCCCCGCCCGGGTCAGGC